>NW_026777415.1:1200000-1500000 GCF_028023285.1 Balaenoptera ricei | reverse complement strand
GGGACAATCCCCATCTCTCTCCCCATAACAGTGTGTGACAACCCCAAGCTCTCTCCCCATATCAGGTGTGTGACATTCCACAGCTCTCTCCCCATCACTGGTTAGTTACAGCCCCCAGCTCTCTCCCCATCACAGGTATGTGACAGCCCCCAGCTGTCTCCGCATCACAGGTGCATGACAAACCCCAAGTCTCTCCTCATCACAGGTATGTGACAGCCCCCAGCTCTCTCCCCACCACAGGTGAGAGACAGCCCCCATCTCTCTCCTCATTACAGGTGAGTGACAGCCCCCAGCTCTCTCCCCATCACAGGTGAGTTGCGGCCCCTGCTCTACTCGTCACAGTTACGTGACAGCCCCCAGCTGTCTCAGCGTCACAGGTATGTGACAGTCCCCATCTCTCTCCCCATCAAAGCTGTGTGATAGCCCCCAGCTCTCTCCACATCATAGGTGAGTGACAGACCGCAGCTTTCTCCCAATCACAGGTATGTGACAACTCCCATCTGTCTCCACATCACAGATGCCTGAGAGCACCCAACTTTCTCCCCATCACAGGTATGTGTTAGCCCTTAGCTGTCTCCACATCACAGGTATGTGAAAGACACCAGCTGTCTCCGCATCACAGGTATGTGACAGCCCCCAGGTCTCTCCCCATCACAGGTGTTTGACAGTCCGCATGTCTTTCCCCATCACAGGTTTGTGATAGCCGCGAGCTCTCTCCCCATTAGAGGTGAGTGACAGCCCTCAGCTCTCTCCCCATCACAGGTGTGTCAGTCCCCAGCTCTCTCCCCATCACACGTGCGTGACCGTCCCCAGTTGTCTCCATATCACAGGTGCGTGAAAGCCCCCAGCTCTTTCCCATTCACAGGTGGGTGACAGCCCCCAGCTCTCGCCCCATCACAAGTGAGTGACAGCCCCCAGCTCTCTCCCCATCACAGGTGTGAGACCGTCCCCAGGTGTCTCCAAATCACAGGTGAGTGACAATGCCCAGCTCTCTCAGATTCACAGGTGTGTGACAGCCCCCAGCTCTCTCCCCGTCACAGGTGAGTGACAGCCCCCAGCTCTCTCCCCATCACAGGTATCTGAGAGCCCCCAGCTGTCTCCACATCACAGGAGCCTAACAGCCCCCAACTCTCTCCCCATCACAGGTATGTCACAACGCCCATTGTCTCCACATCACAGGTATGTGACAACCACTAGGTCTCTACGCATCACAGGTATGGGTGAGCCCCAGCTCTCTCCCAATCACAGGTGTGCGACAGACCCCAGCTCTCTCCCCATCACAGGTGAGTGATAGACCCCAGCTTTTTCCCCATCACAGGTATGTGACAGCGCCCAGCTGATTCCGCATCACAGGAGCCTGACAGCCCCCAACTTTCTCCCCTTCACAGGTATGTGTCAACCCCCAGCTGTCTCCACATCACAGGTATGTGAAACACACCAGCTGTCTCCGCATCACAGGTATCTGACAGCCCCCAGGTCTCTCCCCATCACAGGTGTTTGACAGTCCCCATCTCTTTCCCCATCACAGGTGTGTGACAGACCCCAGCTCTCTCCCCATTTCAGGTGAACAAGAGATCCCAGCTCTCTCCGCATCACAGGTATATGAGAGACTCCATCTTTCTCCGCATCACAGGACTCTAACACCCCCAACTCTCTCCCCATCAGAGGTATGTCACAACCCCCATTGTCTCCACATCACAGGGATGTGACAACCACTAGCATTCTGTGCATCATAGGTATGTGTGAGCACCCAGCTCTCTCCCCATCCCCGGTGAGTGACAGCCCCCAGCTCTCCCCCAATCACAGCAGTGTGACAGCCCGCAGCTGTCTCCACATCACAGGTATGTGACAACGCCAAGCTCTCTCCTCGTCACAGGTGTTCCACCATCCCCAGCTGTCTCCATATCACAGGTGCGAGGAAGCCCCAGCTCTTTCCCCTTCACAGGTGGATGACAGCCCCCAGCTCTCGCCCCATCACAGTTGATTGACAGCCCCCATCTCTCTCCCCATCACAAGTGAGTGACAGCCACCAGCTCTCTCCCCATCACAGTTGTGTGACCGTCGCCAGCTGTCTCTATATCACAGGTGCGTGACAGCCTCCTACTCTTTCCCCATCACAGGTATGTCACAGCCCCCAGCTGTCTCCCCATTATAGGTATGTGATAGACCACAGCTGTCTCTATATCACAGGTATGTGACAAACCCAAGCTCTCTCCCCATCACAGGTGTTTGACCGTCCCCAGCTCTCTCCATATCACAGGTGAGTGACAACGCCCAGCTTTCTCCTCTTCATAGGAGGATGACAGCCCCCAGCTCTCTCCCCATCACAGGTGAGAGACAGCCCCCATCTCTCTCCTCATTACAGGTGAGTGACAGCCCCCAGCTCTCTCCCCATCACAGGTGAGTGGCGGCCCCCAGCTCTACCCGTCACAGTTATGTGACAGCCCCCTGCTGTCTCAGCGTCACAGGTATGTGACAGTCCCCATCTCTCTCCCCATCAAAGCTGTGTGATAGCCCCCAGCTCTCTCCACATCATAGGTGAGTGACAGACCCCAGCTTTCTCCCAATCACAGGTATGTGACAACTCCCAGCTGTCTCCACATCACAGATGCCTGACAGCACCCAACTTTCTCCCCATCACAAGTATGTGTTAGCCCTTAGCTGTCTCCACATCAGAGGTATGTGAAAGACACCAGCTGTCTCCGCATCACAGGTATGTGACAGCCCCCAGGGCTGTCCCCATCACAGGTGTTTGACAGTCCGCATGTCTTTCCCCATCACAGGTGTGTGATAGCCGCGAGCTCTCTCCCCATTAGAGGCGAGTGACAGCCCCCAGCTCTCTCCCCATCACAGGTGTGTCAGTCCCCAGCTCACTCCCCATCACAGGGGAGTGACATTCCCCATCCCTTCCCCTTCACAGGTGTGTGACAGCCCCCAGCTCTCTCCTGATCACAGGTAAGTGACAGCCCCCAGCTCTCTCCACATCACAGGTGTGTGACAGACCCCAGCTGTGTCCGCATCACAGGTGCCTGAAAGCCCCCAACTATCTCCCCATCAGAGGTATGTGGCAGCCCCCACTTGTCTCAACATCACAGGTATGTGACAGACCCCAGCTCTCTCCCCATCACAGGGGTTTGACAGTCCCCATCTCCCGCGCCATCACAGGTGTGTGACAGCCCCCAGCTCTCCCTCCATCACAGGTGTGTGACCGTCCCCATCTATCTCCATATCACAGGTGCGTGACAACGCCAAACTCTCTCTCTTTCACAGGTGGGTGACGGCCCCTAGCTATCGCTCCAACACATGTATGTGACAGCCCCCATCTATCTCCCCATCACAAGTGAGTGACAGCCTCCAGCTCTCTCTCCATCACAGGTGTGTGACCGTCCCCAGGTGTCTCCATATCACAGGTGAGTGACAATGTCCAGCTCTCTCCCATTCACAGGTGTGTGACAGCCACCAGCTCTCTCCCCATTTCAGGTGAGCAAGAGATCCCAGCTCTCTCCCCATCACAGGTATATGAGAGCCCCCAATTTTCTCCGCATCACAGGACCATAACAGCCCCCAACTCTCTCCCCATCACATGTATATCACAACCCCCATTGTCTCCACATCACAGGGATGTGACAACCACTAGCTGTCTCTGCATCATAGGTATGTGTGAGCCCCCGGCTCTCTCCCCATCCCTGGGAACTGACAGCCCCCAGCTGTCTCCCAATCACAGCAGTGTGACAGCCCACAGCTGTCTTAGCATTACAAGTAAGGGACAATCCCCATCTCTCTCCCCATAACAGTGTGTGACAACCCCAAGCTCTCTCCCCATATCAGGTGTGTGACATTCCACAGCTCTCTCCCCATCACTGGTTACTTACAGCCCCCAGCTCTCTCCCCATCACAGGTATGTGACAGCTCCCAGCTGTCTCCGCATCACAGGTGCATGACAAACCCCAAGTCTCTCCTCATCACAGGTATGTGACAGCCCCCAGCTCTCTCCCCACCACAGGTGAGAGACAGCCCCCATCTCTCTCCTCATTACAGGTGAGTGACAGCCCACAGCTCTCTCCCCATCAGAGGTATGTCACAACCCCCATTGTCTCCACATCACAGGGATGTGACAACCACTAGCATTCTGTGCATCATAGGTATGTGTGAGCACCCAGCTCTCTCCCCATCCCCGGTGAGTGACAGCCCCCAGCTCTCCCCCAATCACAGCAGTGTGACAGCCCGCAGCTGTCTCCACATCACAGGTATGTGACAACGCCAAGCTCTCTCCTCGTCACAGGTGTTCCACCATCCCCAGCTGTCTCCATATCACAGGTGCGAGGAAGCCCCAGCTCTTTCCCCTTCACAGGTGGATGACAGCCCCCAGTTCCCGCCCCATCACAGTTGATTGACAGCCCCCATCTCTCTCCCCATCACAAGTGAGTGACAGCTACCAGCTCTCTCCCCATCACAGTTGTGTGACCGTCGCCAGCTGTCTCTATATCACAGGTGCGTGACAGCCTCCTACTCTTTCCCCATCACAGGTATGTCACAGCCCCCAGCTGTCTCCCCATTATAGGTATGTGATAGACCACAGCTGTCTCTATATCACAGGTATGTGACAAACCCAAGCTCTCTCCCCATCACAGGTGTTTGACCGTCCCCAGCTCTCTCCATATCACAGGTGAGTGACAACGCCCAGCTTTCTCCTCTTCATAGGAGGATGACAGCCCCCAGCTCTCTCCCCATCACAGGTGAGAGACAGCCCCCATCTCTCTCCTCATTACAGGTGAGTGACAGCCCCCAGCTCTCTCCCCATCACAGGTGAGTGGCGGCCCCCAGCTCTACCCGTCACAGTTATGTGACAGCCCCCTGCTGTCTCAGCGTCACAGGTATGTGACAGTCCCCATCTCTCTCCCCATCAAAGCTGTGTGATAGCCCCCAGCTCTCTCCACATCATAGGTGAGTGACAGACCGCAGCTTTCTCCCAATCACAGGTATGTGACAACTCCCAGCTGTCTCCACATCACAGATGCCTGACAGCACCCAACTTTCTCCCCATCACAAGTATGTGTTAGCCCTTAGCTGTCTCCACATCACAGGCATGTGAAAGACACCAGCTGTCTCCGCATCACAGGTATGTGACAGCCCCCAGGGCTCTCCCCATCACAGGTGTTTGACAGTCCGCATGTCTTTCCCCATCACAGGTGTGTGATAGCCGCGAGCTCTCTCCCCATTAGAGGCGAGTGACAGCCCCCAGCTCTCTCCCCATCACAGGTGTGTCAGTCCCCAGCTCACTCCCCATCACAGGGGAGTGACATTCCCCATCCCTTCCCCTTCACAGGTGTGTGACAGCCCCCAGCTCTCTCCTGATCACAGGTAAGTGACAGCCCCCAGCTCTCTCCACATCACAGGTGTGTGACAGACCCCAGCTGTGTCCGCATCACAGGTGCCTGAAAGCCCCCAACTATCTCCCCATCAGAGGTATGTGGCAGCCCCCACTTGTCTCAACATCACAGGTATGTGACAGACCCCAGCTCTCTCCCCATCACAGGTGTGTGACCGTCCCCATCTATCTCCATATCACAGGTGCGTGACAACGCCAAGCTCTCTCTCTTTCACAGGTGGGTGACGGCCCCTAGCTATCGCTCCAACACATGTATGTGACAGCCCCCATCTATCTCCCCATCACAAGTGAGTGACAGCCTCCAGCTCTCTCTCCATCACAGGTGTGTGACCGTCCCCAGGTGTCTCCATATCACAGGTGAGTGACAATGTCCAGCTCTCTCCCATTCACAGGTGTGTGACAGCCACCAGCTCTCGCCCCATCACAGGTGAGTGACAGCCCCCAGCTCTCTCCCCATCACAGGTGTCTGAGAGACCTTAGCTGTCTCCGCATCAAAGGAGCCTAACAGCCCCCAACTCTCTCCCCATCACAGGTATGTCACAACGCCCATTGTCTCCACATCACAGGTATGTGACAACCACTAGCTGTCTACGCATCACAGGTATATGTGAGCCCCAGCTCTCTCCCCATCATAGGGGAGTGACAACCCCCAGCTCTCTCCCCATCACAGGTGTGCGACAGACCCCAGCTCTCTCCCCATCACAGGTGAGTGATAGGCCCCAGCTTGCTCCCCATCACAGGTATGTGACAGCCCCCAGCTGATTCCGCATCACAAGAGCCTGACAGCCCCCAACTTTTTCCCCATCACAGGTATGTGTCAGCCCCCAGCTGTCTCAACATCACAGGTATGTGAAACACACCAGCTGTCTCCGCATCACAGGTATCTGACAGCCCCCAGGTCTCTCCCCATCACAGGTGTTTGACAGTCCCCATCTCTTTCCCCATCACAGGTGTGTGAAAGACCCCAGCTCTCTCCCCATTTCAGGTGAGCAAGAGATCCCAGCTCTCTCCCCATCACAGGTATATGAGAGCCCCCAATTTTCTCCGCATCACAGGACCATAACAGCCCCCAACTCTCTCCCCATCACATGTATATCACAACCCCCATTGTCTCCACATCACAGGGATGTGACAACCACTAGCTGTCTCTGCATCATAGGTATGTGTGAGCCCCCGGCTCTCTCCCCATCCCTGGGAACTGACAGCCCCCAGCTGTCTCCCAATCACAGCAGTGTGACAGCCCACAGCTGTCTTAGCATTACAAGTAAGGGACAATCCCCATCTCTCTCCCCATAACAGTGTGTGACAACCCCAAGCTCTCTCCCCATATCAGGTGTGTGACATTCCACAGCTCTCTCCCCATCACTGGTTACTTACAGCCCCCAGCTCTCTCCCCATCACAGGTATGTGACAGCCCCCAGCTGTCTCCGCATCACAGGTGCATGACAAACCCCAAGTCTCTCCTCATCACAGGTATGTGACAGCCCCCAGCTCTCTCCCCACCACAGGTGAGAGACAGCCCCCATCTCTCTCCTCATTACAGGTGAGTGACAGCCCACAGCTCTCTCCCCATCAGAGGTATGTCACAACCCCCATTGTCTCCACATCACAGGGATGTGACAACCACTAGCATTCTGTGCATCATAGGTATGTGTGAGCACCCAGCTCTCTCCCCATCCCCGGTGAGTGACAGCCCCCAGCTCTCCCCCAATCACAGCAGTGTGACAGCCCGCAGCTGTCTCCACATCACAGGTATGTGACAACGCCAAGCTCTCTCCTCGTCACAGGTGTTCCACCATCCCCAGCTGTCTCCATATCACAGGTGCGAGGAAGCCCCAGCTCTTTCCCCTTCACAGGTGGATGACAGCCCCCAGCTCTCGCCCCATCACAGTTGATTGACAGCCCCCATCTCTCTCCCCATCACAAGTGAGTGACAGCCACCAGCTCTCTCCCCATCACAGTTGTGTGACCGTCGCCAGCTGTCTCTATATCACAGGTGCGTGACAGCCTCCTACTCTTTCCCCATCACAGGTATGTCACAGCCCCCAGCTGTCTCCCCATTATAGGTATGTGATAGACCACAGCTGTCTCTATATCACAGGTATGTGACAAACCCAAGCTCTCTCCCCATCACAGGTGTTTGACCGTCCCCAGCTCTCTCCATATCACAGGTGAGTGACAACGCCCAGCTTTCTCCTCTTCATAGGAGGATGACAGCCCCCAGCTCTCTCCCCATCACAGGTGAGAGACAGCCCCCATCTCTCTCCTCATTACAGGTGAGTGACAGCCCCCAGCTCTCTCCCCATCACAGGTGAGTGGCGGCCCCCAGCTCTACCCATCACAGTTATGTGACAGCCCCCTGCTGTCTCAGCGTCACAGGTATGTGACAGTCCCCATCTCTCTCCCCATCAAAGCTGTGTGATAGCCCCCAGCTCTCTCCACATCATAGGTGAGTGACAGACCCCAGCTTTCTCCCAATCACAGGTATGTGACAACTCCCAGCTGTCTCCACATCACAGATGCCTGACAGCACCCAACTTTCTCCCCATCACAAGTATGTGTTAGCCCTTAGCTGTCTCCACATCACAGGTATGTGAAAGACACCAGCTGTCTCCGCATCACAGGTATGTGACAGCCCCCAGGGCTCTCCCCATCACAGGTGTTTGACAGTCCGCATGTCTTTCCCCATCACAGGTGTGTGATAGCCGCGAGCTCTCTCCCCATTAGAGGCGAGTGACAGCCCCCAGCTCTCTCCCCATCACAGGTGTGTCAGTCCCCAGCTCACTCCCCATCACAGGGGAGTGACATTCCCCATCCCTTCCCCTTCACAGGTGTGTGACAGCCCCCAGCTCTCTCCTGATCACAGGTAAGTGACAGCCCCCAGCTCTCTCCACATCACAGGTGTGTGACAGACCCCAGCTGTGTCCGCATCACAGGTGCCTGAAAGCCCCCAACTATCTCCCCATCAGAGGTATGTGGCAGCCCCCACTTGTCGCAACATCACAGGTATGTGACAGACCCCAGCTCTCTCCCCATCACAGGGGTTTGACAGTCCCCATCTCCCGCGCCATCACAGGTGTGCGACAGCCCCCAGCTCTCCCTCCATCACAGGTGTGTGACCGTCCCCATCTATCTCCATATCACAGGTGCGTGACAACGCCAAGCTCTCTCTCTTTCACAGGTGGGTGACGGCCCCTAGCTATCGCTCCAACACATGTATGTGACAGCCCCCATCTATCTCCCCATCACAAGTGAGTGACAGCCTCCAGCTCTCTCTCCATCACAGGTGTGTGACCGTCCCCAGGTGTCTCCATATCACAGGTGAGTGACAATGTCCAGCTCTCTCCCATTCACAGGTGTGTGACAGCCACCAGCTCTCGCCCCATCACATGTGAGTGACAGCCCCCAGCTCTCTCCCCATCACAGGTGTCTGAGAGACCTTAGCTGTCTCCGCATCAAAGGAGCCTAACAGCCCCCAACTCTCTCCCCATCACAGGTATGTCACAACGCCCATTGTCTCCACATCACAGGTATGTGACAACCACTAGCTGTCTACGCATCACAGGTATATGTGAGCCCCAGCTCTCTCCCCATCATAGGGGAGTGACAACCCCCAGCTCTCTCCCCATCACAGGTGTGCGACAGACCCCAGCTCTCTCCCCATCACAGGTGAGGGATAGGCCCCAGCTTTCTCCCCATCACAGGTATGTGACAGCCCCCAGCTGATTCCGCATCACAAGAGCCTGACAGCCCCCAACTTTTTCCCCATCACAGGTATGTGTCAGCCCCCAGCTGTCTCCACATCACAGGTATGTGAAACACACCAGCTGTCTCCGCATCACAGGTATCTGACAGCCCCCAGGTCTCTCCCCATCACAGGTGTTTGACAGTCCCCATCTCTTTCCCCATCACAGGTGTGTGAAAGACCCCAGCTCTCTCCCCATTTCAGGTGAGCAAGAGATCCCAGCTCTCTCCCCATCACAGGTATATGAGAGCCCCCAATTTTCTCCGCATCACAGGACCATAACAGCCCCCAACTCTCTCCCCATCACATGTATATCACAACCCCCATTGTCTCCACATCACAGGGATGTGACAACCACTAGCTGTCTCTGCATCATAGGTATGTGTGAGCCCCCGGCTCTCTCCCCATCCCTGGGAACTGACAGCCCCCAGCTGTCTCCCAATCACAGCAGTGTGACAGCCCACAGCTGTCTTAGCATTACAAGTAAGGGACAATCCCCATCTCTCTCCCCATAACAGTGTGTGACAACCCCAAGCTCTCTCCCCATATCAGGTGTGTGACATTCCACAGCTCTCTCCCCATCACTGGTTAGTTACAGCCCCCAGCTCTCTCCCCATCACAGGTATGTGACAGCCCCCAGCTGTCTCCGCATCACAGGTGCATGACAAACCCCAAGTCTCTCCTCATCACAGGTATGTGACAGCCCCCAGCTCTCTCCCCACCACAGGTGAGAGACAGCCCCCATCTCTCTCCTCATTACAGGTGAGTGACAGCCCCCAGCTCTCTCCCCATCACAGGTGAGTTGCGGCCCCTGCTCTACTCGTCACAGTTACGTGACAGCCCCCAGCTGTCTCAGCGTCACAGGTATGTGACAGTCCCCATCTCTCTCCCCATCAAAGCTGTGTGATAGCCCCCAGCTCTCTCCACATCATAGGTGAGTGACAGACCGCAGCTTTCTCCCAATCACAGGTATGTGACAACTCCCATCTGTCTCCACATCACAGATGCCTGAGAGCACCCAACTTTCTCCCCATCACAGGTATGTGTTAGCCCTTAGCTGTCTCCACATCACAGGTATGTGAAAGACACCAGCTGTCTCCGCATCACAGGTATGTGACAGCCCCCAGGTCTCTCCCCATCACAGGTGTTTGACAGTCCGCATGTGTTTCCCCATCACAGGTTTGTGATAGCCGCGAGCTCTCTCCCCATTAGAGGTGAGTGACAGCCCTCAGCTCTCTCCCCATCACAGGTGTGTCAGTCCCCAGCTCTCTCCCCATCACACGTGCGTGACCGTCCCCAGTTGTCTCCATATCACAGGTGCGTGAAAGCCCCCAGCTCTTTCCCATTCACAGGTGGGTGACAGCCCCCAGCTCTCGCCCCATCACAAGTGAGTGACAGCCCCCAGCTCTCTCCCCATCACAGGTGTGAGACCGTCCCCAGGTGTCTCCAAATCACAGGTGAGTGACAATGCCCAGCTCTCTCAGATTCACAGGTGTGTGACAGCCCCCAGCTCTCTCCCCGTCACAGGTGAGTGACAGCCCCCAGCTCTCTCCCCATCACAGGTATCTGAGAGCCCCCAGCTGTCTCCACATCACAGGAGCCTAACAGCCCCCAACTCTCTCCCCATCACAGGTATGTCACAACGCCCATTGTCTCCACATCACAGGTATGTGACAACCACTAGGTCTCTACGCATCACAGGTATGGGTGAGCCCCAGCTCTCTCCCAATCACAGGTGTGCGACAGACCCCAGCTCTCTCCCCATCACAGGTGAGTGATAGACCCCAGCTTTTTCCCCATCACAGGTATGTGACAGCGCCCAGCTGATTCCGCATCACAGGAGCCTGACAGCCCCCAACTTTCTCCCCTTCACAGGTATGTGTCAACCCCCAGCTGTCTCCACATCACAGGTATGTGAAACACACCAGCTGTCTCCGCATCACAGGTATCTGACAGCCCCCAGGTCTCTCCCCATCACAGGTGTTTGACAGTCCCCATCTCTTTCCCCATCACAGGTGTGTGACAGACCCCAGCTCTCTCCCCATTTCAGGTGAACAAGAGATCCCAGCTCTCTCCGCATCACAGGTATATGAGAGACTCCATCTTTCTCCGCATCACAGGACTCTAACACCCCCAACTCTCTCCCCATCAGAGGTATGTCACAACCCCCATTGTCTCCACATCACAGGGATGTGACAACCACTAGCATTCTGTGCATCATAGGTATGTGTGAGCACCCAGCTCTCTCCCCATCCCCGGTGAGTGACAGCCCCCAGCTCTCCCCCAATCACAGCAGTGTGACAGCCCGCAGCTGTCTCCACATCACAGGTATGTGACAACGCCAAGCTCTCTCCTCGTCACAGGTGTTCCACCATCCCCAGCTGTCTCCATATCACAGGTGCGAGGAAGCCCCAGCTCTTTCCCCTTCACAGGTGGATGACAGCCCCCAGCTCTCGCCCCATCACAGTTGATTGACAGCCCCCATCTCTCTCCCCATCACAAGTGAGTGACAGCCACCAGCTCTCTCCCCATCACAGTTGTGTGACCGTCGCCAGCTGTCTCTATATCACAGGTGCGTGACAGCCTCCTACTCTTTCCCCATCACAGGTATGTCACAGCCCCCAGCTGTCTCCCCATTATAGGTATGTGATAGACCACAGCTGTCTCTATATCACAGGTATGTGACAAACCCAAGCTCTCTCCCCATCACAGGTGTTTGACCGTCCCCAGCTCTCTCCATATCACAGGTGAGTGACAACGCCCAGCTTTCTCCTCTTCATAGGAGGATGACAGCCCCCAGCTCTCTCCCCATCACAGGTGAGAGACAGCCCCCATCTCTCTCCTCATTACAGGTGAGTGACAGCCCCCAGCTCTCTCCCCATCACAGGTGAGTGGCGGCCCCCAGCTCTACCCGTCACAGTTATGTGACAGCCCCCTGCTGTCTCAGCGTCACAGGTATGTGACAGTCCCCATCTCTCTCCCCATCAAAGCTGTGTGATAGCCCCCAGCTCTCTCCACATCATAGGTGAGTGACAGACCCCAGCTTTCTCCCAATCACAGGTATGTGACAACTCCCAGCTGTCTCCACATCACAGATGCCTGACAGCACCCAACTTTCTCCCCATCACAAGTATGTGTTAGCCCTTAGCTGTCTCCACATCAGAGGTATGTGAAAGACACCAGCTGTCTCCGCATCACAGGTATGTGACAGCCCCCAGGGCTGTCCCCATCACAGGTGTTTGACAGTCCGCATGTCTTTCCCCATCACAGGTGTGTGATAGCCGCGAGCTCTCTCCCCATTAGAGGCGAGTGACAGCCCCCAGCTCTCTCCCCATCACAGGTGTGTCAGTCCCCAGCTCACTCCCCATCACAGGGGAGTGACATTCCCCATCCCTTCCCCTTCACAGGTGTGTGACAGCCCCCAGCTCTCTCCTGATCACAGGTAAGTGACAGCCCCCAGCTCTCTCCACATCACAGGTGTGTGACAGACCCCAGCTGTGTCCGCATCACAGGTGCCTGAAAGCCCCCAACTATCTCCCCATCAGAGGTATGTGGCAGCCCCCACTTGTCTCAACATCACAGGTATGTGACAGACCCCAGCTCTCTCCCCATCACAGGGGTTTGACAGTCCCCATCTCCCGCGCCATCACAGGTGTGTGACAGCCCCCAGCTCTCCCTCCATCACAGGTGTGTGACCGTCCCCATCTATCTCCATATCACAGGTGCGTGACAACGCCAAACTCTCTCTCTTTCACAGGTGGGTGACGGCCCCTAGCTATCGCTCCAACACATGTATGTGACAGCCCCCATCTATCTCCCCATCACAAGTGAGTGACAGCCTCCAGCTCTCTCTCCATCACAGGTGTGTGACCGTCCCCAGGTGTCTCCATATCACAGGTGAGTGACAATGTCCAGCTCTCTCCCATTCACAGGTGTGTGACAGCCACCAGCTCTCTCCCCATTTCAGGTGAGCAAGAGATCCCAGCTCTCTCCCCATCACAGGTATATGAGAGCCCCCAATTTTCTCCGCATCACAGGACCATAACAGCCCCCAACTCTCTCCCCATCACATGTATATCACAACCCCCATTGTCTCCACATCACAGGGATGTGACAACCACTAGCTGTCTCTGCATCATAGGTATGTGTGAGCCCCCGGCTCTCTCCCCATCCCTGGGAACTGACAGCCCCCAGCTGTCTCCCAATCACAGCAGTGTGACAGCCCACAGCTGTCTTAGCATTACAAGTAAGGGACAATCCCCATCTCTCTCCCCATAACAGTGTGTGACAACCCCAAGCTCTCTCCCCATATCAGGTGTGTGACATTCCACAGCTCTCTCCCCATCACTGGTTACTTACAGCCCCCAGCTCTCTCCCCATCACAGGTATGTGACAGCTCCCAGCTGTCTCCGCATCACAGGTGCATGACAAACCCCAAGTCTCTCCTCATCACAGGTATGTGACAGCCCCCAGCTCTCTCCCCACCACAGGTGAGAGACAGCCCCCATCTCTCTCCTCATTACAGGTGAGTGACAGCCCACAGCTCTCTCCCCATCAGAGGTATGTCACAACCCCCATTGTCTCCACATCACAGGGATGTGACAACCACTAGCATTCTGTGCATCATAGGTATGTGTGAGCACCCAGCTCTCTCCCCATCCCCGGTGAGTGACAGCCCCCAGCTCTCCCCCAATCACAGCAGTGTGACAGCCCGCAGCTGTCTCCACATCACAGGTATGTGACAACGCCAAGCTCTCTCCTCGTCACAGGTGTTCCACCATCCCCAGCTGTCTCCATATCACAGGTGCGAGGAAGCCCCAGCTCTTTCCCCTTCACAGGTGGATGACAGCCCCCAGTTCCCGCCCCATCACAGTTGATTGACAGCCCCCATCTCTCTCCCCATCACAAGTGAGTGACAGCTACCAGCTCTCTCCCCATCACAGTTGTGTGACCGTCGCCAGCTGTCTCTATATCACAGGTGCGTGACAGCCTCCTACTCTTTCCCCATCACAGGTATGTCACAGCCCCCAGCTGTCTCCCCATTATAGGTATGTGATAGACCACAGCTGTCTCTATATCACAGGTATGTGACAAACCCAAGCTCTCTCCCCATCACAGGTGTTTGACCGTCCCCAGCTCTCTCCATATCACAGGTGAGTGACAACGCCCAGCTTTCTCCTCTTCATAGGAGGATGACAGCCCCCAGCTCTCTCCCCATCACAGGTGAGAGACAGCCCCCATCTCTCTCCTCATTACAGGTGAGTGACAGCCCCCAGCTCTCTCCCCATCACAGGTGAGTGGCGGCCCCCAGCTCTACCCGTCACAGTTATGTGACAGCCCCCTGCTGTCTCAGCGTCACAGGTATGTGACAGTCCCCATCTCTCTCCCCATCAAAGCTGTGTGATAGCCCCCAGCTCTCTCCACATCATAGGTGAGTGACAGACCGCAGCTTTCTCCCAATCACAGGTATGTGACAACTCCCAGCTGTCTCCACATCACAGATGCCTGACAGCACCCAACTTTCTCCCCATCACAAGTATGTGTTAGCCCTTAGCTGTCTCCACATCACAGGCATGTGAAAGACACCAGCTGTCTCCGCATCACAGGTATGTGACAGCCCCCAGGGCTCTCCCCATCACAGGTGTTTGACAGTCCGCATGTCTTTCCCCATCACAGGTGTGTGATAGCCGCGAGCTCTCTCCCCATTAGAGGCGAGTGACAGCCCCCAGCTCTCTCCCCATCACAGGTGTGTCAGTCCCCAGCTCACTCCCCATCACAGGGGAGTGACATTCCCCATCCCTTCCCCTTCACAGGTGTGTGACAGCCCCCAGCTCTCTCCTGATCACAGGTAAGTGACAGCCCCCAGCTCTCTCCACATCACAGGTGTGTGACAGACCCCAGCTGTGTCCGCATCACAGGTGCCTGAAAGCCCCCAACTATCTCCCCATCAGAGGTATGTGGCAGCCCCCACTTGTCTCAACATCACAGGTATGTGACAGACCCCAGCTCTCTCCCCATCACAGGTGTGTGACCGTCCCCATCTATCTCCATATCACAGGTGCGTGACAACGCCAAGCTCTCTCTCTTTCACAGGTGGGTGACGGCCCCTAGCTATCGCTCCAACACATGTATGTGACAGCCCCCATCTATCTCCCCATCACAAGTGAGTGACAGCCTCCAGCTCTCTCTCCATCACAGGTGTGTGACCGTCCCCAGGTGTCTCCATATCACAGGTGAGTGACAATGTCCAGCTCTCTCCCATTCACAGGTGTGTGACAGCCACCAGCTCTCGCCCCATCACAGGTGAGTGACAGCCCCCAGCTCTCTCCCCATCACAGGTGTCTGAGAGACCTTAGCTGTCTCCGCATCAAAGGAGCCTAACAGCCCCCAACTCTCTCCCCATCACAGGTATGTCACAACGCCCATTGTCTCCACATCACAGGTATGTGACAACCACTAGCTGTCTACGCATCACAGGTATATGTGAGCCCCAGCTCTCTCCCCATCATAGGGGAGTGACAACCCCCAGCTCTCTCCCCATCACAGGTGTGCGACAGACCCCAGCTCTCTCCCCATCACAGGTGAGTGATAGGCCCCAGCTTGCTCCCCATCACAGGTATGTGACAGCCCCCAGCTGATTCCGCATCACAAGAGCCTGACAGCCCCCAACTTTTTCCCCATCACAGGTATGTGTCAGCCCCCAGCTGTCTCAACATCACAGGTATGTGAAACACACCAGCTGTCTCCGCATCACAGGTATCTGACAGCCCCCAGGTCTCTCCCCATCACAGGTGTTTGACAGTCCCCATCTCTTTCCCCATCACAGGTGTGTGAAAGACCCCAGCTCTCTCCCCATTTCAGGTGAGCAAGAGATCCCAGCTCTCTCCCCATCACAGGTATATGAGAGCCCCCAATTTTCTCCGCATCACAGGACCATAACAGCCCCCAACTCTCTCCCCATCACATGTATATCACAACCCCCATTGTCTCCACATCACAGGGATGTGACAACCACTAGCTGTCTCTGCATCATAGGTATGTGTGAGCCCCCGGCTCTCTCCCCATCCCTGGGAACTGACAGCCCCCAGCTGTCTCCCAATCACAGCAGTGTGACAGCCCACAGCTGTCTTAGCATTACAAGTAAGGGACAATCCCCATCTCTCTCCCCATAACAGTGTGTGACAACCCCAAGCTCTCTCCCCATATCAGGTGTGTGACATTCCACAGCTCTCTCCCCATCACTGGTTACTTACAGCCCCCAGCTCTCTCCCCATCACAGGTATGTGACAGCCCCCAGCTGTCTCCGCATCACAGGTGCATGACAAACCCCAAGTCTCTCCTCATCACAGGTATGTGACAGCCCCCAGCTCTCTCCCCACCACAGGTGAGAGACAGCCCCCATCTCTCTCCTCATTACAGGTGAGTGACAGCCCACAGCTCTCTCCCCATCAGAGGTATGTCACAACCCCCATTGTCTCCACATCACAGGGATGTGACAACCACTAGCATTCTGTGCATCATAGGTATGTGTGAGCACCCAGCTCTCTCCCCATCCCCGGTGAGTGACAGCCCCCAGCTCTCCCCCAATCACAGCAGTGTGACAGCCCGCAGCTGTCTCCACATCACAGGTATGTGACAACGCCAAGCTCTCTCCTCGTCACAGGTGTTCCACCATCCCCAGCTGTCTCCATATCACAGGTGCGAGGAAGCCCCAGCTCTTTCCCCTTCACAGGTGGATGACAGCCCCCAGCTCTCGCCCCATCACAGTTGATTGACAGCCCCCATCTCTCTCCCCATCACAAGTGAGTGACAGCCACCAGCTCTCTCCCCATCACAGTTGTGTGACCGTCGCCAGCTGTCTCTATATCACAGGTGCGTGACAGCCTCCTACTCTTTCCCCATCACAGGTATGTCACAGCCCCCAGCTGTCTCCCCATTATAGGTATGTGATAGACCACAGCTGTCTCTATATCACAGGTATGTGACAAACCCAAGCTCTCTCCCCATCACAGGTGTTTGACCGTCCCCAGCTCTCTCCATATCACAGGTGAGTGACAACGCCCAGCTTTCTCCTCTTCATAGGAGGATGACAGCCCCCAGCTCTCTCCCCATCACAGGTGAGAGACAGCCCCCATCTCTCTCCTCATTACAGGTGAGTGACAGCCCCCAGCTCTCTCCCCATCACAGGTGAGTGGCGGCCCCCAGCTCTACCCATCACAGTTATGTGACAGCCCCCTGCTGTCTCAGCGTCACAGGTATGTGACAGTCCCCATCTCTCTCCCCATCAAAGCTGTGTGATAGCCCCCAGCTCTCTCCACATCATAGGTGAGTGACAGACCCCAGCTTTCTCCCAATCACAGGTATGTGACAACTCCCAGCTGTCTCCACATCACAGATGCCTGACAGCACCCAACTTTCTCCCCATCACAAGTATGTGTTAGCCCTTAGCTGTCTCCACATCACAGGTATGTGAAAGACACCAGCTGTCTCCGCATCACAGGTATGTGACAGCCCCCAGGGCTCTCCCCATCACAGGTGTTTGACAGTCCGCATGTCTTTCCCCATCACAGGTGTGTGATAGCCGCGAGCTCTCTCCCCATTAGAGGCGAGTGACAGCCCCCAGCTCTCTCCCCATCACAGGTGTGTCAGTCCCCAGCTCACTCCCCATCACAGGGGAGTGACATTCCCCATCCCTTCCCCTTCACAGGTGTGTGACAGCCCCCAGCTCTCTCCTGATCACAGGTAAGTGACAGCCCCCAGCTCTCTCCACATCACAGGTGTGTGACAGACCCCAGCTGTGTCCGCATCACAGGTGCCTGAAAGCCCCCAACTATCTCCCCATCAGAGGTATGTGGCAGCCCCCACTTGTCGCAACATCACAGGTATGTGACAGACCCCAGCTCTCTCCCCATCACAGGGGTTTGACAGTCCCCATCTCCCGCGCCATCACAGGTGTGCGACAGCCCCCAGCTCTCCCTCCATCACAGGTGTGTGACCGTCCCCATCTATCTCCATATCACAGGTGCGTGACAACGCCAAGCTCTCTCTCTTTCACAGGTGGGTGACGGCCCCTAGCTATCGCTCCAACACATGTATGTGACAGCCCCCATCTATCTCCCCATCACAAGTGAGTGACAGCCTCCAGCTCTCTCTCCATCACAGGTGTGTGACCGTCCCCAGGTGTCTCCATATCACAGGTGAGTGACAATGTCCAGCTCTCTCCCATTCACAGGTGTGTGACAGCCACCAGCTCTCGCCCCATCACATGTGAGTGACAGCCCCCAGCTCTCTCCCCATCACAGGTGTCTGAGAGACCTTAGCTGTCTCCGCATCAAAGGAGCCTAACAGCCCCCAACTCTCTCCCCATCACAGGTATGTCACAACGCCCATTGTCTCCACATCACAGGTATGTGACAACCACTAGCTGTCTACGCATCACAGGTATATGTGAGCCCCAGCTCTCTCCCCATCATAGGGGAGTGACAACCCCCAGCTCTCTCCCCATCACAGGTGTGCGACAGACCCCAGCTCTCTCCCCATCACAGGTGAGGGATAGGCCCCAGCTTTCTCCCCATCACAGGTATGTGACAGCCCCCAGCTGATTCCGCATCACAAGAGCCTGACAGCCCCCAACTTTTTCCCCATCACAGGTATGTGTCAGCCCCCAGCTGTCTCCACATCACAGGTATGTGAAACACACCAGCTGTCTCCGCATCACAGGTATCTGACAGCCCCCAGGTCTCTCCCCATCACAGGTGTTTGACAGTCCCCATCTCTTTCCCCATCACAGGTGTGTGAAAGACCCCAGCTCTCTCCCCATTTCAGGTGAGCAAGAGATCCCAGCTCTCTCCCCATCACAGGTATATGAGAGCCCCCAATTTTCTCCGCATCACAGGACCATAACAGCCCCCAACTCTCTCCCCATCACATGTATATCACAACCCCCATTGTCTCCACATCACAGGGATGTGACAACCACTAGCTGTCTCTGCATCATAGGTATGTGTGAGCCCCCGGCTCTCTCCCCATCCCTGGGAACTGACAGCCCCCAGCTGTCTCCCAATCACAGCAGTGTGACAGCCCACAGCTGTCTTAGCATTACAAGTAAGGGACAATCCCCATCTCTCTCCCCATAACAGTGTGTGACAACCCCAAGCTCTCTCCCCATATCAGGTGTGTGACATTCCACAGCTCTCTCCCCATCACTGGTTACTTACAGCCCCCAGCTCTCTCCCCATCACAGGTATGTGACAGCCCCCAGCTGTCTCCGCATCACAGGTGCATGACAAACCCCAAGTCTCTCCTCATCACAGGTATGTGACAGCCCCCAGGTCTCTCCCCACCACAGGTCAGAGACAGCCCCCATCTCTCTCCTCATTACAGGTGAGTGACAGCCCCCAGCTCTCTCCCCATCACAGGTGAGTTGCGGCCCCTGCTCTACCCGTCACAGTTACGTGACAGTCCCCAGCTGTCTCAGCGTCACAGGTATGTGACAGTCCCCATCTCTCTCCCCATCAAAGCTGTGTGATAGTCCCCAGCTCTCTCCACATCATAGGTGAGTGACAGACCGCAGCTTTCTCCCAATCACAGGTATGTGACAACTCCCATCTGTCTCCACATCACAGATGCCTGAGAGCACCCAACTTTCTCCCCATCACAGGTATGTGTTAGCCCTTAGCTGTCTCCACATCACAGGTATGTGAAAGACACCAGCTGTCTCCGCATCACAGGTATGTGACAGCCCCAAGGTCTCTCCCCATCACAGGTGTTTGACAGTCCGCATGTGTTTCCCCATCACAGGTTTGTGATAGCCGCGAGCTCTCTCCCCATTAGAGGTGAGTGACAGCCCTCAGCTCTCTCCCCATCACAGGTGTGTCAGTCCCCAGCTCTCTCCCCATCACACGTGCGTGACCGTCCCCAGTTGTCTCCATATCACAGGTGCGTGAAAGCCCCCAGCTCTTTCCCATTCACAGGTGGGTGACAGCCCCCAGCTCTCGCCCCATCACAAGTGAGTGACAGCCCCCAGCTCTCTCCCCATCACAGGTGTGAGACCGTCCCCAGGTGTCTCCAAATCACAGGTGAGTGACAATGCCCAGCTCTCTCAGATTCACAGGTGTGTGACAGCCCCCAGCTCTCTCCCCGTCACAGGTGAGTGACAGCCCCCAGCTCTCTCCCCATCACAGGTATCTGAGAGCCCCCAGCTGTCTCCACATCACAGGAGCCTAACAGCCCCCAACTCTCTCCCCATCACAGGTATGTCACAACGCCCATTGTCTCCACATCACAGGTATGTGACAACCACTAGGTCTCTACGCATCACAGGTATGGGTGAGCCCCAGCTCTCTCCCAATCACAGGTGTGCGACAGACCCCAGCTCTCTCCCCATCACAGGTGAGTGATAGACCCCAGCTTTTTCCCCATCACAGGTATGTGACAGCGCCCAGCTGATTCCGCATCACAGGAGCCTGACAGCCCCCAACTTTCTCCCCTTCACAGGTATGTGTCAACCCCCAGCTGTCTCCACATCACAGGTATGTGAAACACACCAGCTGTCTCCGCATCACAGGTATCTGACAGCCCCCAGGTCTCTCCCCATCACAGGTGTTTGACAGTCCCCATCTCTTTCCCCATCACAGGTGTGTGACAGACCCCAGCTCTCTCCCCATTTCAGGTGAACAAGAGATCCCAGCTCTCTCCGCATCACAGGTATATGAGAGACTCCATCTTTCTCCGCATCACAGGACTCTAACACCCCCAACTCTCTCCCCATCAGAGGTATGTCACAACCCCCATTGTCTCCACATCACAGGGATGTGACAACCACTAGCTTTCTGTGCATCATAGGTATGTGTGAGCACCCAGCTCTCTCCCCATCCCCGGTGAGTGACAGCCCCCAGCTCTCCCCCAATCACAGCAGTGTGACAGCCCGCAGCTGTCTCCACATCACAGGTATGTGACAACGCCAAGCTCTCTCCTCGTCACAGGTGTTCCACCATCCCCAGCTGTCTCCATATCACAGGTGCGAGGAAGCCCCAGCTCTTTCCCCTTCACAGGTGGATGACAGCCCCCAGTTCCCGCCCCATCACAGTTGATTGACAGCCCCCATCTCTCTCCCCATCACAAGTGAGTGACAGCCACCAGCTCTCTCCCCATCACAGTTGTGTGACCGTCGCCAGCTGTCTCTATATCACAGGTGCGTGACAGCCTCCTACTCTTCCCCATCACAGGTATGTCACAGCCCCCAGCTGTCTCCCCATTATAGGTATGTGATAGACCACAGCTGTCTCTATATCACAGGTATGTGACAAACCCAAGCTCTCTCCCCATCACAGGTGTTTGACCGTCCCCAGCTCTCTCCATATCACAGGTGAGTGACGACGCCCAGCTTTCTCCTCTTCATAGGAGGATGACAGCCCCCAGCTCTCTCCCCATCACAGGTGAGAGACAGCCCCCATCTCTCTCCCCATCACAGGTGAGTGGCGGCCCCCAGCTCTACCCGTCACAGTTATGTGACAGCCCCCTGCTGTCTCAGCGTCACAGGTATGTGACAGTCCCCATCTCTCTCCCCATCAAAGCTGTGTGATAGCCCCCAGCTCTCTCCACATCATAGGTGAGTGACAGACCCCAGCTTTCTCCCAATCACAGGTATGTGACAACTCCCAGCTGTCTCCACATCACAGATGCCTGACAGCACCCAACTTTCTCCCCATCACAAGTATGTGTTAGCCCTTAGCTGTCTCCACATCAGAGGTATGTGAAAGACACCAGCTGTCTCCGCATCACAGGTATGTGACAGCCCCCAGGGCTGTCCCCATCACAGGTGTTTGACAGTCCGCATGTCTTTCCCCATCACAGGTGTGTGATAGCCGCGAGCTCTCTCCCCATTAGAGGCGAGTGACAGCCCCCAGCTCTCTCCCCATCACAGGTGTGTCAGTCCCCAGCTCACTCCCCATCACAGGGGAGTGACATTCCCCATCCCTTCCCCTTCACAGGTGTGTGACAGCCCCCAGCTCTCTCCTGATCACAGGTAAGTGACAGCCCCCAGCTCTCTCCACATCACAGGTGTGTGACAGACCCCAGCTGTGTCCGCATCACAGGTGCCTGAAAGCCCCCAACTATCTCCCCATCAGAGGTATGTGGCAGCCCCCACTTGTCTCAACATCACAGGTATGTGACAGACCCCAGCTCTCTCCCCATCACAGGTGTTTGACAGTCCCCATCTCCCGCGCCATCACAGGTGTGTGACCGTCCCCATCTATCTCCATATCACAGGTGCGTGACAACGCCAAGCTCTCTCTCTTTCACAGGTGGGTGACGGCCCCTAGCTATCGCTCCAACACATGTATGTGACAGCCCCCATCTATCTCCCCATCACAAGTGAGTGACAGCCTCCAGCTCTCTCTCTATCACAGGTGTGTGACCGTCCCCAGGTGTCTCCATATCACAGGTGAGTGACAATGTCCAGCTCTCTCCCATTCACAGGTGTGTGACAGCCCCCAGCTCCCGCCCCATCACATGTGAGTGACAGCCCCCAGCTCTCTCCCCATCACAGGTGTCTGAGAGACCTTAGCTGTCTCCGCATCAAAGGAGCCTAACAGCCCCCAACTCTCTCCCCATCACAGGTATGTCACAACGCCCATTGTCTCCACATCACAGGTATGTGACAACCACTAGCTGTCTACGCATCACAGGTATATGTGAGCCCCAGCTCTCTCCCCATCATAGGGGAGTGACAACCCCCAGCTCTCTCCCCATCACAGGTGTGCGACAGACCCCAGCTCTCTCCCCATCACAGGTGTGCGACAGACCCCAGCTCTCTCCCCATCACAGGTGAGTGATAGGCCCCAGCTTTCTCCCCATCACAGGTATGTGACAGCCCCCAGCTGATTCCGCATCACAAGAGCCTGACAGCCCCCAACTTTTTCCCCATCACAGGTATGTGTCAGCCCCCAGCTGTCTCCACATCACAGGTATGTGATACACACCAGCTGTCTCCGCATCACAGGTATCTGACAGCCCCCAGGTCTCTCCCCATCACAGGTGTTTGACAGTCCGCATGTGTTTCCCCATCACAGGTGTGTGAAAGACCCCAGCTCTCTCCCCATTTCAGGTGAGCAAGAGATCCCAGCTCTCTCCCCATCACAGGTATATGAGAGCCCCCAATTTTCTCCGCATCACAGGTATCTGACTACCCCCAGGTCTCTCCCCATCACAGGTGTTTGACAGTCCCCATCTCTTTCCCCATCACAGGTGTGTGACAGACCCCAGCTCTCTCCCCATTTCAGGTGAACAAGAGATCCCAGCTCTCTCCGCATCACAGGTATATGAGAGACTCCATCTTTCTCCGCATCACAGGACTCTAACACCCCCAACTCTCTCCCCATCAGAGGTATGTCACAACCCCCATTGTCTCCACATCACAGGGATGTGACAACCACTAGCATTCTGTGCATCATAGGTATGTGTGAGCACCCAGCTCTCTCCCCATCCCCGGTGAGTGACAGCCCCCAGCTCTCCCCCAATCACAGCAGTGTGACAGCCCGCAGCTGTCTCCACATCACAGGTATGTGACAACGCCAAGCTCTCTCCTCGTCACAGGTGTTCCACCATCCCCAGCTGTCTCCATATCACAGGTGCGAGGAAGCCCCAGCTCTTTCCCCTTCACAGGTGCATGACAGCCCCCAGCTCTCGCCCCATCACAGTTGATTGACAGCCCCCATCTCTCTCCCCATCACAAGTGAGTGACAGCCACCAGCTCTCTCCCCATCACAGTTGTGTGACCGTCGCCAGCTGTCTCTATATCACAGGTGCGTGACAGCCTCCTACTCTTTCCCCATCACAGGTATGTCACAGCCCCCAGCTGTCTCCCCATTATAGGTATGTGATAGACCACAGCTGTCTCTATATCACAGGTATGTGACAAACCCAAGCTCTCTCCCCATCACAGGTGTTTGACCGTCCCCAGCTCTCTCCATATCACAGGTGAGTGACAACGCCCAGCTTTCTCCTCTTCATAGGAGGATGACAGCCCCCAGCTCTCTCCCCATCACAGGTGAGAGACAGCCCCCATCTCTCTCCTCATTACAGGTGAGTGACAGCCCCCAGCTCTCTCCCCATCACAGGTGAGTGGCGGCCCCCAGCTCTACCCGTCACAGTTATGTGACAGCCCCCTGCTGTCTCAGCGTCACAGGTATGTGACAGTCCCCATCTCTCTCCCCATCAAAGCTGTGTGATAGCCCCCAGCTCTCTCCACATCATAGGTGAGTGACAGACCCCAGCTTTCTCCCAATCACAGGTATGTGACAACTCCCAGCTGTCTCCACATCACAGATGCCTGACAGCACCCAACTTTCTCCCCATCACAAGTATGTGTTAGCCCTTAGCTGTCTCCACATCAGAGGTATGTGAAAGACACCAGCTGTCTCCGCATCACAGGTATGTGACAGCCCCCAGGGCTCTCCCCATCACAGGTGTTTGACAGTCCGCATGTCTTTCCCCATCACAGGTGTGTGATAGCCGCGAGCTCTCTCCCCATTAGAGGCGAGTGACAGCCCCCAGCTCTCTCCCCATCACAGGTGTGTCAGTCCCCAGCTCACTCCCCATCACAGGGGAGTGACATTCCCCATCCCTTCCCCTTCACAGGTGTGTGACAGCCCCCAGCTCTCTCCTGATCACAGGTAAGTGACAGCCCCCAGCTCTCTCCACATCACAGGTGTGTGACAGACCCCAGCTGTGTCCGCATCACAGGTGCCTGAAAGCCCCCAACTATCTCCCCATCAGAGGTATGTGGCAGCCCCCACTTGTCGCAACATCACAGGTATGTGACAGACCCCAGCTCTCTCCCCATCACAGGGGTTTGACAGTCCCCATCTCCCGCGCCATCACAGGTGTGTGACAGCCCCCAGCTCTCCCTCCATCACAGGTGTGTGACCGTCCCCATCTATCTCCATATCACAGGTGCGTGACAACGCCAAGCTCTCTCTCTTTCACAGGTGGGTGACGGCCCCTAGCTATCGCTCCAACACATGTATGTGACAGCCCCCATCTATCTCCCCATCACAAGTGAGTGACAGCCTCCAGCTCTCTCTCCATCACAGGTGTGTGACCGTCCCCAGGTGTCTCCATATCACAGGTGAGTGACAATGTCCAGCTCTCTCCCATTCACAGGTGTGTGACAGCCACCAGCTCTCGCCCCATCACATGTGAGTGACAGCCCCCAGCTCTCTCCCCATCACAGGTGTCTGAGAGACCTTAGCTGTCTCCGCATCAAAGGAGCCTAACAGCCCCCAACTCTCTCCCCATCACAGGTATGTCACAACGCCCATTGTCTCCACATCACAGGTATGTGACAACCACTAGCTGTCTACGCATCACAGGTATATGTGAGCCCCAGCTCTCTCCCCATCATAGGGGAGTGACAACCCCCAGCTCTCTCCCCATCACAGGTGTGCGACAGACCCCAGCTCTCTCCCCATCACAGGTGAGTGATAGGCCCCAGCTTTCTCCCCATCACAGGTATGTGACAGCCCCCAGCTGATTCCGCATCACAAGAGCCTGACAGCCCCCAACTTTTTCCCCATCACAGGTATGTGTCAGCCCCCAGCTGTCTCCACATCACAGGTATGTGAAACACACCAGCTGTCTCCGCATCACAGGTATCTGACAGCCCCCAGGTCTCTCCCCATCACAGGTGTTTGACAGTCCCCATCTCTTTCCCCATCACAGGTGTGTGAAAGACCCCAGCTCTCTCCCCATTTCAGGTGAGCAAGAGATCCCAGCCCTCTCCCCATCACAGGTATATGAGAGCCCCCAATTTTCTCCGCATCACAGGACCATAACAGCCCCCAACTCTCTCCCCATCACATGTATATCACAACCCCCATTGTCTCCACATCACAGGGATGTGACAACCACTAGCTGTCTCTGCATCATAGGTATGTGTGAGCCCCCGGCTCTCTCCCCATCCCTGGGAACTGACAGCCCCCAGCTGTCTCCCAATCACAGCAGTGTGACAGCCCACAGCTGTCTTAGCATTACAAGTAAGGGACAATCCCCATCTCTCTCCCCATAACAGTGTGTGACAACCCCAAGCTCTCTCCCCATATCAGGTGTGTGACATTCCACAGCTCTCTCCCCATCACTGGTTACTTACAGCCCCCAGCTCTCTCCCCATCACAGGTATGTGACAGCCCCCAGCTGTCTCCGCATCACAGGTGCATGACAAAGCCCAAGTCTCTCCTCATCACAGGTATGTGACAGCCCCCAGCTCTCTCCCCACCACAGGTGAGAGACAGCCCCCATCTCTCTCCTCATTACAGGTGAGTGACAGCCCCCAGCTCTCTCCCCATCACAGGTGAGTTGCGGCCCCTGCTCTACCCGTCACAGTTACGTGACAGCCCCCAGCTGTCTCAGCGTCACAGGTATGTGACAGTCCCCATCTCTCTCCCCATCAAAGCTGTGTGATAGCCCCCAGCTCTCTCCACATCATAGGTGAGTGACAGACCGCAGCTTTCTCCCAATCACAGGTATGTGACAACTCCCATCTGTCTCCACATCACAGATGCCTGAGAGCACCCAACTTTCTCCCCATCACAGGTATGCGTTAGCCCTAGCTGTCTCCACATCACAGGTATGTGAAAGACACCAGCTGTCTCCGCATCACAGGTATGTGACAGCCCCCAGGTCTCTCCCCATCACAGGTGTTTGACAGTCCGCATGTGTTTCCCCATCACAGGTTTGTGATAGCCGCGAGCTCTCTCCCCATTAGAGGTGAGTGACAGCCCTCAGCTCTCTCCCCATCACAGGTGTGTCAGTCCCCAGCTCTCTCCCCATCACACGTGCGTGACCGTCCCCAGTTGTCTCCATATCACAGGTGCGTGAAAGCCCCCAGCTCTTTCCCCTTCACAGGTGGGTGACAGCCCCCAGCTCTCGCCCCATCACAAGTGAGTAACAGCCCCCAGCTCTCTCCCCATCACAGGTGTGTGACCGATCCCAGATGTCTCCATATCACAGGTGCGTGAAAGCCCCCAACTCTCTCCCTTTCACAGGTGGGTGACGGCCCCTAGCTATCGCTCCAACGCATGTATGTGACAGCCCCCATCTCTCTCCCCATGACAAGTGAGTGACAGCCCCCAGCTCTCTCCCCATCACAGGTGTGTGACCGTCCCCAGGTGTCTCCAAATCAAAGGTGAGTGACAATGCCCAGCTCTCTCAGATTCACAGGTGTGTGACAGCCCCCAGCTCTCTCCCCATCACAGGTGAGTGACAGCCCCCAGCTCTCTCCCCATCACAGGTATCTGAGAGCCCCCAGCTGTCTCCACATCACAGGAGCCTAACAGCCCCCAACTCTCTCCCCATCACAGGTATGTCACAACGCCCATTGTCTCCACATCACAGGTATGTGACAACCACTAGGTCTCTACGCATCACAGGTATGGGTGAGCCCCAGCTCTCTCCCAATCACAGGTGTGCGACAGACCCCAGCTCTCTCCCCATCACAGGTGAGTGATAGACCCCAGCTTTTTCCCCATCACAGGTATGTGACAGCGCCCAGCTGATTCCGCATCACAGGAGCCTGACAGCCCCCAACTTTCTCCCCTTCACAGGTATGTGTCAACCCCCAGCTGTCTCCACATCACAGGTATGTGAAACACACCAGCTGTCTCCGCATCACAGGTATCTGACAGCCCCCAGGTCTCTCCCCATCACAGGTGTTTGACAGTCCCCATCTCTTTCCCCATCACAGGTGTGTGACAGACCCCAGCTCTCTCCCCATTTCTAGTGAACAAGAGATCCCAGCTCTCTCCGCATCACAGGTATATGAGAGACTCCATCTTTCTCCGCATCACAGGACCCTAACACCCCCAACTCTCTCCCCATCAGAGGTATGTCACAACCCCCATTGTCTCCACATCACAGGGATGTGACAACCACTAGCTTTCTGTGCATCATAGGTATGTGTGAGCACCCAGCTCTCTCCCCATCCCCGGTGAGTGACAGCCCCCAGCTCTCCCCCAATCACAGCAGTGTGACAGCCCGCAGCTGTCTCCACATCACAGGTATGTGACAACGCCAAGCTCTCTCCTCGTCACAGGTGTTCGACCATCCCCAGCTGTCTCCATATCACAGGTGCGAGGAAGCCCCAGCTCTTTCCCCTTCACAGGTGGATGACAGCCCCCAGTTCCCGCCCCATCACAGTTGATTGACAGCCCCCATCTCTCTCCCCATCACAAGTGAGTGACAGCCACCAGCTCTCTCCCCATCACAGTTGTGTGACCGTCGCCAGCTGTCTCTATATCACAGGTGCGTGACAGCCTCCTACTCTTTCCCCATCACAGGTATGTCACAGCCCCCAGCTGTCTCCCCATTATAGGTATGCGATAGACCACAGCTGTCTCAATATCACAGGTATGTGACAAACCCAAGCTCTCTCCCCATCACAGGTGTTTGACCGTCCCCAGCTCTCTCCATATCACAGGTGAGTGACAACGCCCAGCTTTCTCCTCTTCATAGGAGGATGACAGCCCCCAGCTCTCTCCCCATCACAGGTGAGAGACAGCCCCCATCTCTCTCCTCATTACAGGTGAGTGACAGCCCCCAGCTCTCTCCCCATCACAGGTGAGTGGCGGCCCCCAGCTCTACCCGTCACAGTTAAGTGACAGCCCCCTGCTGTCTCAGCGTCACAGGTATGTGACAGTCCCCATCTCTCTCCCCATCAAAGCTGTGTGATAGCCCCCAGCTCTCTCCACATCATAGGTGAGTGACAGACCCCAGCTTTCTCCCAATCACAGGTATGTGACAACTCCCAGCTGTCTCCACATCACAGATGCCTGACAGCACCCAACTTTCTCCCCATCACAAGTATGTGTTAGCCCTTAGCTGTCTCCACATCAGAGGTATGTGAAAGACACCAGCTGTCTCCGCATCACAGGTATGTGACAGCCCCCAGGGCTCTCCCCATCACAGGTGTTTGACAGTCCGCATGTCTTTCCCCATCACAGGTGTGTGATAGCCGCGAGCTCTCTCCCCATTAGAGGCGAGTGACAGCCCCCAGCTCTCTCCCCATCACAGGTGTGTCAGTCCCCAGCTCACTCCCCATCACAGGGGAGTGACATTCCCCATCCCTTCCCCTTCACAGGTGTGTGACAGCCCCCAGCTCTCTCCTGATCACAGGTAAGTGACAGCCCCCAGCTCTCTCCACATCACAGGTGTGTGACAGACCCCAGCTGTGTCCGCATCACAGGTGCCTGAAAGCCCCCAACTATCTCCCCATCAGAGGTATGTGGCAGCCCCCACTTGTCTCAACATCACAGATATGTGACAGACCCCAGCTCTCTCCCCATCACAGGTGTTTGACAGTCCCCATCTCCCGCGCCATCACAGGTGTGTGACAGCCCCCAGCTCTCCCTCCATCACAGGTGTGTGACCGTCCCCATCTATCTCCATATCACAGGTGCGTGACAACGCCAAGCTCTCTCTCTTTCACAGGTGGGTGACGGCCCCTAGCTATCGCTCCAACACATGTATGTGACAGCCCCCATCTATCTCCCCATCACAAGTGAGTGACAGCCTCCAGCTCTCTCTCCATCACAGGTGTGTGACCGTCCCCAGGTGTCTCCATATCACAGGTGAGTGACAATGTCCAGCTCTCTCCCATTCACAGGTGTGTGACAGCCACCAGCTCTCGCCCCATCACATGTGAGTGACAGCCCCCAGCTCTCTCCCCATCACAGGTGTCTGAGAGACCTTAGCTGTCTCCGCATCAAAGGAGCCTAACAGCCCCCAACTCTCTCCCCATCACAGGTATGTCACAACGCCCATTGTCTCCACATCACAGGTATGTGACAACCACTAGCTGTCTACGCATCACAGGTATATGTGAGCCCCAGCTCTCTCCCCATCATAGGGGAGTGACAACCCCCAGCTCTCTCCCCATCACAGGTGTGCGACAGACCCCAGCTCTCTCCCCATCACAGGTGAGGGATAGGCCCCAGCTTTCTCCCCATCACAGGTATGTGACAGCCCCCAGCTGATTCCGCATCACAAGAGCCTGACAGCCCCCAACTTTTTCCCCATCACAGGTATGTGTCAGCCCCCAGCTGTCTCCACATCACAGGTATGTGAAACACACCAGCTGTCTCCGCATCACAGGTATCTGACAGCCCCCAGGTCTCTCCCCATCACAGGTGTTTGACAGTCCCCATCTCTTTCCCCATCACAGGTGTGTGAAAGACCCCAGCTCTCTCCCCATTTCAGGTGAGCAAGAGATCCCAGCCCTCTCCCCATCACAGGTATATGAGAGCCCCCAATTTTCTCCGCATCACAGGACCATAACAGCCCCCAACTCTCTCCCCATCACATGTATATCACAACCCCCATTGTCTCCACATCACAGGGATGTGACAACCACTAGCTGTCTCTGCATCATAGGTATGTGTGAGCCCCCGGCTCTCTCCCCATCCCTGGGAAGTGACAGCCCCCAGCTGTCTCCCAATCACAGCAGTGTGACAGCCCACAGCTGTCTTAGCATTACAAGTAAGGGACAATCCCCATCTCTCTCCCCATAACAGTGTGTGACAACCCCAAGCTCTCTCCCCATATCAGGTGTGCGACAGACCCCAGCTCTCTCCCCATCACAGGTGAGTGATAGACCCCAGCTTTTTCCCCATCACAGGTATGTGACAGCGCCCAGCTGATTCCGCATCACAGGAGCCTGACAGCCCCCAACTTTCTCCCCTTCACAGGTATGTGTCTAACCCCCAGCTGTCTCCACATCACAGGTATGTGAAACACACCAGCTGTCTCCGCATCACAGGTATCTGACAGCCCCCAGGTCTCTCCCCATCACAGGTATTTGACAGTCCCCATCTCTTTCCCCATCACAGGTGCGTGAGAGCCCTCAGCTGTCTCCCCATCACAGGTGAGTGACATCCTACAGCTTTCTCCCCATCAGAGGTGTCTGCAGCCCCCAACTCTCTCCCCATCACAGGTGTGTGTTAGCCCCCAGCTCTCTCCCCATCACAGGTGAGTGACAGCCCCCAGCACTCTCCCCATCACAGGTGTTTGACAGTCCCCATCTCTCTCCCCATTATAGGTGAGTGACAGCCCACAGCTATCTCCCGATCACTGGTATGTGACAGCCCCTAGCTGTCTCCGCATCACAGGTTCATGACAGCCCCCAGCTCTCTCCCTATCACAGGCATGTGACAGCCCCCAGCTCTCTCCCCATCACAGGTGATAGACAGCCCAAATCTCTCCTCCCATCACAGGTGAGTAACAGCTCCCAGCTCTCTCCCCATCACAGGTATGTGACAGCACCCAGCTCTCTCCATATCATAGGTGTTTGACAGTCCCCATCTCTCTCCCCATCACAGGTGAGTGACAGCCCCCAGCTCTCTCCCCATGATAGATACGTGACAACCCACAGCTGTCTCCGCCTCACAGGTGAGTGACAGCCCCCAACTCTCTCCCCATCACAAGTATGTGACAGCCCCCAACTGTCTCCCCATTATAGGTATGTGATAGACCCCAGCTGTCTCCACATCACATGTATATGACAAGCTCATGGTCTCTCCCCACCACAGGTGTGTGCCGTCCCCAGCTGTCTCCATATCACAGGTGCGTGACAACGCCCAACTCTTTCCCCTTCACAGGTGAGAGACAGCCCCCATCTCTCTCCCCATTACAGGTGAGTGACAGCCCCCAGCTCTGTACCCATCACAGGTATCTGACAGCCCCCAGCTGTCTACGCATCACAGGAGCCTGACCGCCCCCAACTCTCTCCCCATCACAGGTATGTGACAACCCCTAGCTTTCTCCCCATAACAGGTATGTGACAGCCCCCACCTGTCTCCACATCACAGGTATGTGACAGACCCCATTTCTCTCCCCATCACAGGTGTTTGACAATCCCCATTGCCTTCCCCATCACAGGTGTGTGACAGCCCCCAGCCCTCTCCCCATTACAGGTGAGTAACAGCCCACAGGTCTCTCCCCATCACAGGTGATTTTAAGCCCCCAGCTCTCTCCCCATCACAGGTATGTGACAGCCCCCAGGTGTCTCCACATCATAGATGCCCGACAGCCCCAACCTTCTCCCCATCACAGGTATGTGACAGCCCCAGCTGTCTCCGCATCACAGGTGCGTGACAGCCCCCAACTCTCTCCCCATCACAGGTATGTGACAGACCCCAGTATCTCCACATCACAGGAATGTGACAGCCACGACTTGTAACCGCATCACAAATATGTGTGAGCCCCAGCTCACTCCCCATCACAGGTGTTTGACAGTCCCCATCCATCTCCCCTTCACAGGTGTGTGACAGCCCCCAGCTCTCTGCCCATCACAGGTGAGTGACAGCCCCCAGCTCTCTCCCCATCACAGGTATGTGACAGCCCCCAGCTTTTTCCGCAACACAGGTGCCTGACAGCCCTCAACTCTCTCCCCATCACAGGTATGTTACACCCCCCACCTGTCTCCACATCACAGGTATGTGACAGCCCCAAGCACTCTCCCCATCACAAGTGAGTGGCAGTCTCCAACTCTCTCCCCATCACAGGTATCTGACAACCCCCAGCTGTCTCATCGACACAGGTATGTGACAGTCCCCATGTCTCTCCCCATAACAGGTGTGTGACAGCCCCCAGCTCTCTCCACATCACAGGTGAGTGACAACCCCCAGCTCCCTTCTCAATCACATGTATGTGACAGCCCCCAGCTCTCTCCCCATCACAGATGATTGACAGCCCCCATCTCTCTCCCCATCACAAGTAAGTGACATCCCCAATATCTCTCCACATCACTTTTGTGTGACCACACCCAGCACTCTCCCCATCACAGGTGAGTGAAAGCCCCCAAGCTCTCTCCCCATCAGAAGTATTTGACAGCCCCCAGCTGTCACCACATCACAGTTGACTGACAGGCCCCAACTCTCTCCCCATCACAGGTGTGTGACCGTCCCCAGCTGTCTCCACATCACAGGTGCGTGACAGCCCCCAACTCTCCCCCTATCACAGGTGATTGACAGCCCCCATCTCTCTTCCCATTACAGGTGAGTAAGAACCCCTATCGCTCTCTCCATCACAGGTTTGTGACAGCCCCCAGCTGTCTCCGCCTCACAGGTGCGTGACAGCCCCCAACTCTCCCCCCATCACAGGTATATGACAGGCCCCAGCTGTCTCCACATCACAGGTATATGACAGCCCCCAGCTGTCTCCCCATTAGAGGTGACAGCCCCCAGCTCTCTCCACATAACTGTTATGTGACAACCACAAGCTCTCTCCCCATCACAGGTGTGTGACCTTCCCCAGTTGTCTCCATATCACAGGTGCGTGACAACGCCCAGCTCTCTTCCATTCACAGGTGGGTGACAGCACCCAGCTCTCTCCCCATCCCTGGTGAGTGAGAGCCCCCATCTCTCTCCCCATTACAGGTGAGTGACAGCCCCCAGCTCCCTCCCTATCACAGGTGATTGGCAGCCTCCAGCTCTCTCCCCATCACAGGTATGTGACAACCCCCAACTGTCTCAGGGACTCAGGTATGTGACAGTCCCCATCTCTCTCCCCATCACAGGTGTGTGACAGCCCCCTGCTCTCTCCACATCACAGGTGAGTGACAACAACCTGGTCTCTCCCCATCACAGGTATCTGACAGCCCCCAGCTGTCTCCGCATCACAGGAGCCTGACAGCCCCTAACTCTCTCCCCATCACAGGTATGTGACAGCCCCCATTGTCTCCACATCACAGGTATGTGGCAACCACTAGCTCTCTTCCCATCACAGGTGTTTGACAGTCCCCACCTCTCTCACCATCAGAGGTGTGTGTCAGCCCCCTGCTCTCTCCCCAGCACAGGTGAGTGACAGCCCCCAGCTCTCTCCCATCACAGGTGTGCGACTGCCCCCAGGTCTCTCCCTATCACAAGTGAGTGACAGCCCCCTGCTTTCTCCCCATCACAGGTATGTGACAGCCCCCAGCTCTCTCCTCGTCACAGGTGCCTGACAGCCCCCAACTTTCTCCCCATCACAGGTATGTGTCAGCCCCCAACTCTCTCCACTTCACAGGTATCTGAAAGACACCAGCTGTCTCCGCATCACAGGTATGTGACAGCCCCCAGGTCTCTCCCTATCACAGGTGTTTGACAGTCCCCATCTCTTTCCCCATCACAGCTGTGTGACAGCCCCCAGGTCTCTCCCCATTACAGGTGAGTGACAGCCCCCTGCTCTCTCCCCATCACAGGTGTGTGATATCCTCCACTTCTCTCCCCATGACAGGGGAGTGACAGCCCCCAGCACTCTCCCCATCATAGGTATGTGACAGCCGCCAGCTGTCTCCGCATCACAGGTGCCTGACAGCCCCCAACTGTCTCCCCATCACAGGTATGTTACAGCCCCCAGCTGTCTCCACATCACAGGTATGAAACAGCCCCCAGCTCTCTCTGCATCACAGGTATGTGACAGCCCCCAGCTCTCTCCCTATCATAGGTGTTTGACAGTCCCCAGGTCTCTTCCCATCACAGCTGTGTGACAGCCCCCAGCTCTCTCCCCATCACAGGTGAGTGACAGCCCCCAGCTGTCTCCGCATCACAGGTATGTGACAGCCCCCAGCTCTCTCCGTATCACAGGTGCCTGACAGCCCCCAACTCTCTCCCCATCATAGGTATGTGACAGCCCCCAGCTGTCTCCCCATCAAAGGTATGTGACAGGCCCCATCTGTCTCCGCGTCACAGGTCCCTGACAGCCCCCAACTTTCTCCCCATCACAGGTATGTGACAGCCCCCAGCTGTCTCCACATCACAGGTGTGTGACCGTCCCCAGCTGTCTCCATATCACAGGTGTGTGACAGCCCCCAGCCCTCTCCCCTTCTCATTTGGGTGACAGCCCTCAGCTCTCTACCCATCACTGGTATGTGACAACCCCAAGCTGTCTCCACATCACAGGTGCGTGACAGCCCTCAGCTCTCTCCCCATCACAGGTAGGTGGCAGTCCCCATCTCTCTCCCCATCACAGGTGAGTCACAGCCCCCACGTCTCTCCCCATCACAGGTGAGTCACAGCCCCCACCTCTCTCCCCATCACCGGTGAGTCACAGCCCCCAGCTGTCTCCCAATCACAGGTATGTGACAGCCCCCAGCTGTCTCTGCACCACAGGTGCCTGACAGCCCCCAACTCTCTCCCCATCACAGGTATGTGACAGCCCCCAGTCGTCTCTACATCACAGGTATGTGACTGCCCCCAACTGTCTCCCCATCAGAGGTATGTCACAGCCCCCATCTGTCTTCCCGTCACAGGGGTGTGACAGCCCCCAGCTCTCTCCCTATCACAGGTGTGTGACAGCCCCCCTTCTCTTCTGGCCACCACTCCCCCATTTGGCTACAGCCTCTTCCTTCCCGATTCCCCACAAAATCCTCACATCTATTCTCTTTACCCTGGGACCCAAACTTCCCCCATGTAAGGCATAGTCACAGCCAAGCCTTGTTCTCGAGAACAGAGGCTTCGCTGGGCTGCTAAGCTCCGTGCTCTTCTACAGAACATATCTTCCATGGATTCTGTCTCTACATGGCTTTCTGTCCTTGATCCTGTCACTAGATCCCTTAGGATCTCAGACCGCTGTCCTACAAAACTAGACCAGACCCAATGGCCTCTAAAGCCCCTTCTATTTCTGAGACCATGATTCTGTGTTTTCTCCACAGTAGTCTCCCCCGGTCCTCTCTGTGACCCTTTTGTGTACCGTGTGAAGGTTCAGGGTCATACAGGTTTTCTGTTGTTCCTCCCTCTGCATCTTCAGGTGAGGCCACACACCTGTGTCTTGTCGACACCTCCCCCGAAAGGTTTCCCTGTCTTTGTCCTCTCCTATATGAAGGTCATGAATGAATCACCAATCCCCAAATTCCCTGGCAAATGCCGGTGCTATCAGACAGAGCCTGTGAAAACAGCCTAAATCAAGCCTGTGCTTTGCAGAAGAGATTTCCGACTTAACCATGCAGATTGCAGAAATGAGCAAGAATCTTCAGGAATTGGAGAAGACCAGGAAGCGAGTGCAGCAAGAAAAGTCAGACCTCCAGGCTGCCCTGGAAGAGGTGGAGGCACGTGTCTGAGATGTGAAGGAGGGCAGGGCGCTGAGGAAGGGGACTAGACCACCCCCAGGGGCCCTTCCTGCAGGAGGCACTGGGGCTCCAATGGGAAGAATCCAGCCACACCCCCACCCTGGGGGGGACCAGCTGCTCTCTGCTGCCTCGCCTCATGAGTGTTCTCTAGTCCATCGTATTTCTCCTATTGAATAAATAAACTTGTTCATTATGTCCTCAACGTCTTCCTCTCAGAAAGCAAGGACTCAATCACCAAACATCCTGAGAGCCAGCTCAGAATCCCTTAGTTTTAACAGAGAGTTATACACGGTCATCTTTGGCTGCTGGGAATTCTGTGTGGTCCAAAGAGTGCAGGATCCTGATGCTATCACCAGCTGTGGCCAGTGAGGGGCGGATGCTTAAGAGGGTCTAGGGAAATTTGCACTATGCAGGATAACAGGAGAGCAATTCCTCTGTCTTTCTCTGTCTTTTCTGAGGAGAGGTTGGCTCCTGACTTATGGTCACTATTTAAAAAGACACAGTAATCAAAATTTTTATTAATTGAAAACGATGCTCTGTCCTTCTCAAGACATAAAATTGTTAACAACAAAGCTTCAATTCTAGTTTCATTACTAGTAACAATTTGGGAGCAAACTGTTTGACCTTTTTGAGTACTGTTCTATTTATTTGTAAAATGAGCCTAATAATACCCTTTTTATCCTAATGGGGATGAAAAACCTCATTCAAGAAGGTGGCTGCCCCCCGGCAATCCCAATCACTCCTTTACTTTTATCAGGGTTCCTTGAAGCATGAAGAGGGCAAGATTTTGCGTGTCCAGCTAGAGTTGAACCAGCTGAAATCTGAGCTTGACCGCAAGATCACTGAGAAGGAAGAAGAAATCGAGCAGCTGAAAAGAAAGAGCCAGCGGGCAGCAAAGGCCATGCAAAGCGTGCTGGATGCTGAGATCTGGAGCCGGAATGTTGCTCTGAGGCTGAAGAAGAAGATGGAGAGAGACCTCAGTGAGATGGAGATTCAGCTGGGCCACTCCAACCGCCAGGTGGCAGAGACCCAGAAACACCTGTGCTCAGTCCAGAGCCAGCTCAAGGTGAGTGCACGGCCCCTGGAGGACCTGGCGGGACCTCAGCCTGCCCTGGGCTCCGGTCTCACCACTGGTTTCTCGTGAACGACTCCCAGCTGCATCTGGATGACACCCTGAGGAGCAGCGAGGACCTCAAGGAGCAGCTGGCCCTCGTGGAGCGCAGGAATGGCCTCTTGCTGGAGGAGCCGGAGGAGAGGAAGGTGGCCCTGGCACGGACGGAGCGCACCCGCAAGCTGGCGGAGCACGAGCTGCTGGAGGCCAGCGACCGCGTGCAGCTCCTTCACTCCCACGTGTGTCCGTCCTCACTCCACTCTGGGTCCACCCTGGAGGCAGGCAGGACCCAGGCTTGATGGAGAGGAGTTCCCACCGCTCCTTCCAGGCTAGCGGTCAAGACAAACTTTCATTAGGCCTAGTTCTTGGAATAACTTGGTCTCTAGATGGACAGATTGCTGAGCTTTCTTTTATCTGAAGATAAAAGATCATGGGGAAATCAGAGCAAGGCATGACAAATTATTGCATAAAAGGGCTGGAAAAGGCTTCACAGAGGCAGTAACATTTAAGCTGCAAGCTTAGAAAATTAGGATTGTCTTTTGAAATAATTACTTTTAGGAAAGTTCAAGAATTCCTTGTTTCATTTCTTATTTTTTTGGACCACACCACATGGCATACGGGATCTTAGTTCCCCAACCAGAGATTGAACCTGCGCCCTGCGCGGTGGAAACACAAAGCCCTAATCAGTGGACTGCCAGGGAATTCCCCCAAAATTCCTTGCTTTAAAAACTATTTTTTGAATTAGCCAAAAAACTAGAAAAATACCAACCATATTGTTAGCATTTTGGGATCTCCTATTCTAGGCTCTTGTTTCTATACATAAATATGATATTTTTTGTAAACGTGATCAATCCTTTTGCAACTTTTTTTCATTTAACAACGTGTTGTGAACATATTTCTATATTTTAAAATAGTTTTCTATGATGCAGTTTTTTAATGGCAGAAAAGCAGTCCATTGTAGTTGTGTATTATGGCACATTTACTTAATCAGTCTTCTACGGTTGGATATTTTTAGACTGTTCCCAATAAAAATTTTTATGATTAGAAGATTGTATGACTAACTTCTTCATAACTAAATTTTCACATATATCCATGATTACTATTTCCTTAATATTCCTAAAAGTAAGTAAATTCCTGGAAGTATATATTCATGGTCAAAACAGCAAAGACATTTATGATATGTTGTAAATTGGTCTTTAACAAAGTTGTCCCAATTTTTACTCCCATGGGGAAAATAAGTGAGAGTGCTTAGCTATTATTTTTTTTTAATCTTCACCGATTTTATGGTTGAAAATGCCTCATTTTAAAAATTCTTATTTCTTTGATTACTAATGAGGTGGAACATTTTGTCGTATTTGTTGGCTATTTGTATTTCTTCTGGTGTGTCTTAGCTATTTGTACTTTTGCCCTTTTTTCGTAATGATTTGTCTTTTTTACATATTAAGGAAGGAACTATTTTTTCAGTAATGCACATTGCAAATGTTTCCTCGTTTGTCATCATCCTAACAACTCTGTACAATGTTTTGATCATGAGAATTATTTTTCATTTCACATAGTTATGTCAACCATTTCCTTGTTCCAGCACCTTTAACTAAATAATTTATCCTTCCTCAAATATTTGAATGTCCACATTTATCATTTACTCAATTCTTTTATGTACAATTCTCGGGCCTGTTTTGGGATATCTGTCTATCAAATAGGAAAGTCTTTTTAATTTTTTTCACCTGTGTGAAAAATAAGAAATGGAACGTTCTCGAGCTTGACTTCTTTCCCCACCCAACCCTCTCCCTTCCAATCGTTGTAAGTGCCCAAATGTAGCCCGAACCTCTTATCTAATTTTTCTTGTAGAACACGTGCCTGATAAATACCAAGAAAAAACTGGAAGCCGACATAGCCCAATGCCAGGCAGAGGTGGAGAAGTCTATCCAGGAGTCCAAAAATGCAGAGGAGAAGGCCAAGAAGGATGTCACGGATGTGCGCTCCATTCTTTCTTATCAGAGATGCTGTCTGGAGATAAGAAAGGGGCTTCTACGCCGCCCCTTTGGGACCTGCAAGTAGGTTTCCTCTCCTCACCCCTGCATTCAGTCAGTGGTGGCTTCCCGGAGAGACGGAAGGAGACGGAGCCTCAGCAGAGGCAAAGTGGGAGGGGAACCATGCAGCATCAGCGGTGGCTGCGGCAAGGAGGAAAGCATCAGCGTGCCTAGTACCAGCCTCACAGCACCCTCCGTGTGCCCGCATAGGAGGGGTGGGTGGCCCACTGATGCCTCTTGTGAACTTAACCAGGCGGCCATGATGGCCGAGGCGCTGACAGAGAAGGAGCAGGACACCAGCGCCCACCTGGAGCGGATGAAGAAGAACCTGGAGCAGACGGTGAAGGAGCTGCAGCACCGCCTGGACGAGGTTGAGCAGCTGGCCCTGAAGGGTGGCAAGAAGCACATCCAGAAGCTGGAGGCCAGGGTGGGTCTCTCAATCTCTCTGAATCCGGAAAGTGAAAACGGCACTCCCCGATCCTTCTCTCTTCTTGTATATTGACTCCCATCCTTATCCTGTGGCTGGGGACAGCCACCCAATATCGTCAGTAGGTCCTGAGTTAATTAACATCCCCCAAGACTGACTATATAAGTATCTTTCTTGATTGTAGGTACGTGAGCTTGAAGGAGAGGTTGAAAGTGAGCAGAAACGTAATACTGAGGCTGTTAAAGGTTTGCGGAAACATGAGAGAAGAGTAAAGGAACTCACCTACCAGGTAAGGGGAAGAGCTTTCTAGAATATCCAGACTTCCTGCACAAAGGGAAATTGAAAACCTGGTGACTATGTGGTACTCACAAATAGCTACATGTTAACTCGATATACATAAGGGGCAAATGACACAATCACCTATCACAGACCCTTTCCTAAGCTAGGAAAATCAGGAAGGCCTTTAGAAAACCGTGTAAGTGAGGAAAGAATACAGGTTTCAAAGACAGATAAACTGGTATTAGTCCTAGTTTGTCCTCTTACTTTTTAAACTCGGATAGGTTACCTAACACTCTCAACCTTAATTCATCACCTGTAAAATAGAATAAAAACATCTACTCACCAGAGTAGGGAGGTAAGGATTAGAGACATGTATAACTCTCCAATATAGTGCCTGCACACAGTGGACATTTAACAAGAGTGGCTACTGTTAATACTATGAAGGAAGCCTCAGAGTTGACCACATTTACCCCAGGCCCACCTGCCATCATATCAAAGTGATTTACTTCACCACCTGTAGTGGGTTGATTTTGTTGGATTCAATGCAGACCATTTTTTTCAAACTTCCAGACTGAGGAAGACCGCAAGAATGTTCTCAGGCTGCAAGACCTGGTAGATAAATTACAGGCAAAGGTGAAATCATACAAGAGACAAGCTGAGGAGGCTGTAAGTATCTTTAAGCCCTTGAGGGAAGAAGAAAACGTCTTTGGGGGTAGAAAGTATATTAAGAGAATGTGTTAATGAGAAAGAAAGAGACCAAGTAAGAATATGTCATTCTTATTTTAAGAGAGAGGATATAAATATGAATTTACCCCCAAATCCTAATTATAGAATAAGACCTCAAGACGAGATATTTTTATTATTAAGCAATTTGTAGGGGTTGGGGGAAAAAAAGAAAATTCCAAATAACCCACCTTACTTGATAGCTGCAAAGAATATCCAGCAGAAAATCTAACACCATGATAAATATTCCTCTCCCTCTAGAAATGCACAAAATCAATTGTTCCCAAAAGCCAAACAGAAATCTTTTACCCCAGCTGACTCCTTCCCTCACTACCACTGTCATCAGCAGGGACTTATCCCTGCACATTCGCTGTAGCAAATTAGGATGTGTTGGGAGATTCTCCAGCTTCACTTTTCCTGGTTGTTCCCCACTCTTCCAGACACAATGTAGTGGGTAAGAGGTAAGAAAAGGGAACACGAAAGGGAGAGGCACGAATGGTAGTAAGTGCAACCAACAAAGGGCATACTTTCTTCCTATCCCCATCCCCCCACCCGCAGCATCTCTGTATACCAGAGTCAAAATATATGGCAAAAACACTTCAACTGGGATTTTCCCAAAGTTAGAATTTGACCTTACATTTACTGTCTAACCTCTGTGAGCGAGCGCACATGGGTCTCTTCCTCCTTTCCACTCAGTCCATACATCGTAAATAGACTGCACGTATACATGGGTTTGACATAATGAGCTCGTCTCTTCCATTTCAAAACTATTTCTTCTTTCATTCTTTAGAGTAAAAAATGTAACTGAAGTTACAAGTTCTGTCTGGATTTGAAATCCGATATGACAAACAAACCGTAAGAAGGAAATATCTGAGTTGAGGAAATAATCCTGTTTGTGACAAGTGCAATGAGAACCACAAAGTCTAACTCTCACAACTTTATTCTTAGGAGGAACAATCCAATGCTAATCTTGCCAAATTCCGCAAGCTCCAGCACGAGCTGGAGGAGGCCGAGGAACGGGCTGACATTGCCGAGTCCCAGGTCAACAAGCTGCGGGTGAAGAGCCGGGAGATTCACACACAAGTCAGTGCAGAGTGAACACATCTGCCTGATGCTGCCAAGGGGCTGAAGAAATGCACAAAATGTGCCATTTTGGGTCACTTGCTTTGTGATGTTTTTCTCCTCATGTTGAATAAATAAAAACTACAGTGAACTGATAAACTGAACCAGACTCATTTACTTCCAAAATTACTTATTCTCAAACACAGTTCTCACCTAGCTATTATTATTCTAACATTATATATGGCTTTGTGGAACATTCAATATCTGTACCTCCCTCACCACCCCGCATCCCCTTTCCCATCTCCAGCTCCACCACACACCCACACACACAATTATCTTTTACTGGACTTAATTTTATTAAGTCTCTCTAGACTGTTACAAATGACTAAGGAAACCACTCACTGAGGTTACGCCTTCAGACAGGACACACTCATGCACCCACTCCGCAGGTGGTTACTGAGCATCTACTATGCGCCGGGCCCTGCTCTCAGTACTATGGGAATAGCAGTGAACAAAGCATAGTTCCCTCCCTCTGGGAACTTATATTCTGCAAGGAAAGAAAGGCAGTCAACAGATAAGAAGCTGTGTCTACTATATTTAAAATAGATAATCAACAAGAACCTAGTGTATAGCACAGGGAACTCGGCTCAGTATTCTCTAATAACCTAAACGGGAAAAGAATTTGAAAAAGAATGGATACTTGTATGGGTATAAGTGAATCACTCTGCTGTACACCTGTAACTAACACATCATTGTTAATCAACTATACTCCAACATAAAATTTTTGTAAAAAGATCTACAAAAAAAATAAGAAGCTGCGTAATGTGTCAGGTAAGTGCTCATGAGAAATAAAAAAAGTAAGAGGGAGGCAGTTAGTACTATGTAGAGAGGAGTCAAGCAAGGCCTCTCTAAGAAAAACACATTTGAGCTGAGACCTGAAGGAAGCAAGAGTATTCCAGGCAGAGGGAACAAAAGAAAATGCAAAGGCCCTGAGGCAGGGGCAGCTTGGCATGGCCCAGGGACAGGAAGGAGGCCAGCAGGGCTAGAGGAGAATGAGCAAGATAGTCACGGCATAAGAGAGGAACCTGGGACCCCAGGGATCATGTAGGGCTTCAGGGCCACCTGAGGACTTTTCTCTTCACTCAGAGTGAGATGGGAAGTCTTTGGAGTGTTTTGAGCAGAGGAGTGATATTAACACACATTCTAAAAGAATCACTCTGGGACTTCCCTGGTGGCGCAGTGGTTGAGAATCTGCCTGCCAATGCAGGGGACACGGGTTCAAGCCCTGGTCCTGGAAGATCCCACATGCCGCGGAGCAACTAAGCCCATGCACCACAATTACTAAGCCTGTGCTCTAGAGCCTGCAAGCCACAACTACTGAGCCCGCATGCTGCAACTACTGAAGCCCTCATACCTAGAGCCCGTGCTCTGCAACAAGAGAAGCCACGGCAATGAGAAGCCTCTGCACAGCAAGGGAGAGTAGCCCCCTCTCGCCGCAACTACAGAAAGCCCGTGCGCAGCAAAGAAGACCCAACACAGCCAAAATGAATAAATAAATAAGTCTTTAAAAAAAAAAAAAAGAATCACTCTGCTGCATTGAGAATACACTGAAGGGGGCAGAGGTCGAAACTGTGAGACCAGTTAGGAGCCTACTGCAAAATAAAAGATAAAAAATGACAGTGGCTTAGACCAGAGAGATAGGCACTGGGAGATGACGAGAAGCAGATGGATTCTAGATGTACTGTGAAGGTGGCGCACATAGGGTTTTCTGACAGATTGGATGGATGAGTGGGTGAGAGAGAGAGAGAGAAAGGACTTATGAAAAGAGGAAGAATAAAACAAGATAGATTTAGTGCAGTATAAACATGAGGAGTTTGGTATCTAGAAAGAGAGGAAGCAGTAGAACAAAAATGCAATCTAGACAAAAATTGTACTTTATGCACTCCTGTCCCTCTTCCACCTTCTACCATCCACACTCACTTGCCTCCCAACCCCTATCAGCCTCACTCCTTTACAGTATAAACTGCACAGGCCTCAATCGCAAAAATGTCTAAAATTAATAACAGTTTAAAACAAAAAAATTCAAAATACTCTCCTAAATTAAATTTTGGATCAAAGAGGAAACCAAAAGTAGAATCACAAAAACTTCTAGAAGTAAACATAAGAGTAAATCTTTGTGACCTTGGTTTACACAAAGATTTCTTAGATGCCAACACCAAAAGCACAAGCCATGAGAGAAAAAATTGATAAACTGGATTTCATCAAAATTCAGTTTCTGCACTTTGAAAAACACTGTTAAACAGAATGAAAGGACAAGCCACCGACTGAGAAAAAGTATTTGCAAATTATACCCCTGATAAAGGACTTGTGTCTAGAATACATACAGAAATCTATATCTTCACTAAAAAGAAAACAAATCACCCAATTTTTAAAGAGCCAAAAGATTTAAACAAACATTTCACCAAAGAAGATATACACAGAGCACATGAAAAATGCTCATCATGAATCATTAGGGGACTAATAATTAAAACATAATGGATATCACAACACACCTATTACAATGACTAAAAGTCCAAGTGTTGGCCAAGAGGTGGAGGTACTGGACCTCTCACACCAGCTAGTGGTCATGTAAAACAGCATAACCATTTTGGAAACTAGTTTGGCAGCCTCTTAAAAAGTTAATAAATTACCCATTTGTTCCAGTCGTTCCACTTCTAGGTATTTACTCAAGAGAAATGAAAACGTATGTCCACACAAATATTCACAGCATATTTATCTGTAATAGCCCCAAACTGAAAACCACCCAAATGGCCATTAACAGGTGAATGGATAAACACATTGTGGTAAATCCATATAATGTAATACTACAAAATGATAAAAAATAAACTATTGGGCTTCCCTGGTGGCGCAGTGGTTAAGAATCCGCCTGCCAATGTAGGGGACACGGGTTCGAGCCCTGGTCCAGGAAGATCCCACATGCCGTGGAGCAACTAAGTCCATGCACCACAACTACTGAGCCTGCGCTCTAGAGCCCGAGAGCCACAACTACTGAAGCCCACGCACCTAGAGCCCGTGCTCCACAACAAGAGAAGCCACCGCAATGAGAAGCCCGAACACCGCAACGAAGAGTAGCCTCAGCTTGCCGCAACCAGAGAAAAGCCCGGCCGCGGCAACGAAGACCAAATGCAGCCAGAAACAATAAATAAATAAAATAATAAAATAAATAATTTTTTTTAAAAAAAATGATAAAAATAAACTATTAACACACACAAAAACATGGATGGATCTCAAAATAATAATGCTGATGGAAAGTAGCCAGACCAAAAAAGTGTAGACTCTATTATTCCATTTATATAAAATTCTAGGGGAAAAAAATGAATCTATAGTGACTGAAAGCTGACTAGTGGTTGCCTAGGGATAGAGAGGCAGGATTTATGGGAGGCACAGAAGGACAGTAGGATGTATTACAAAGGACCAGGAGGAAACTTTGCGGGTGATGGACATGTTCATTATCTTGATTCAGATGATGGTGTCACAGTGTCTACATGTGTCGAGACTCTTTAAATATGTACAGTTCGTTATACATCAATTATATCCCCATAAAGCTGTTAAAATTTTTCATTGGGGGAAATACTACAATTATAGTGCTTTGGGAAAATAATAATTAGGATACTGTATGTCCAACTTTAAAGCCAGAGTTATAATTTTTGATAGGAATTACATTAAATCTATTTACCAGTTTGGGGAAAATTAGCTTACTTACTATGTTGATTCTTCCAATTCGTGAAAAAAGTATGTTTTTCCATTTATTCAGATCCTCTTCAATTTCTGTCTTCCTTGTTTTACAGTTTCCAGCATACAAGTCCTGTACATGTTTTGTTAGATTTACACCTAAATTCTTCTTTTTCTTTCTTTTTGTTTTTAAGTAATTGTAAATTGTATTGTACTTCTTGTTTTTGTTTTTGTTTTTTTGGCTGCATTGGGCCTTTGTTGCTGCACGCAGGCTTTCTCTAGTTGCAGCGAGCGGGGGCTCCTCTTCATTGCGATGCGCGCGCTTCTCACCGTGGTGGCTTCTCTTGTTGTGGAGCACGGGCTCTAGGTGCGTGGGCTTCAGTAGTTGTGGCTCTCGGGCTCTAGAGCATAGGCTCAGTTGTTGTGGTGCACGACCTGAGTTGCTCCATGGCATGTGGGATGTTCCCAGACCAGGGATCAAACCTGTGTCCCCTGCATTGGCAGGCAGATTTTTAACCACTGCGCCACCAGGGAAGTCCCTGTATTTCTAATTTTGGTGTCCACATGTTCACTGCTAGCATACAGCCTAAAGAAATACAACTGATTTTTGTATGTTTATGTTATACCCTGAAACCCTACTGAACTCACTTCATAGTTCTGAGTTTGGGGGGAAATTCTTTGGGATTTTCTACATCAACAATCATGTACCTCAGAAAACAACCACTTAAGGTGAATCGAAATTAATTAAAATGAAGTCCAAAATTACACAGTAAATTGTGGGGAAAAAGTCTGATTGGGATTTTATCATAAAAATCAAGCCAGAACCACTGAAATAAATTTATTTTCTCTTATACTTCACAAGATTTACGTTACAACTGCATCTCTGTTAATTCTTAGAACAAAGAATGAATCAATGTTGGAGTTGGGAGGAAAGGAACATCCTTCTCACAATCTTGTATGATGTGGCACCCTTTATGTTTAACTTTTGCAATGCAATCATAAAGAATGCCCTTTTTTGCAAAAACTGTATGATGTCTTCATTGATATTTTAAGGGTCTTCCTAATCCTTTGATCCTAAACTCACTCCCTTGAAGCACTTATTGGATCATCATTGTCCATGTTCAGAATTTTATAATTATTAACTAGTTCAGTGCTGCTGCATCACCCTGGCCAGTGGCTTTGCAAAATTTAAGCAGGTTTCTAATACCACTTTCATCAACTTCATTAAATTCTGAAAATTTTGCAGTATTTGTCATTTTATTTTGCAGTCATGTTGCACTGACTATTGCATATTTACAACACCTGATAATCAGTATGCTCATGTACTAGGGAATAACAAAACTGACTCCATATCAGATCTGTTTCTTTTACTTTAACCTTTGTACTTTGTTTTTGCTACAACGTAATGTTGCCTATAGCCTGAAATATACAGGATAGCCAATTCTCAAGGCTCTGGCCTTTACAGGTGTAACACTTTTCCATTCATAGAGAGATAAAAAGTTGCAGAACAGAGAATAACGTTTGTCTTGTTGGGAGGTTTACAGGAACAGCATGACCTGACCTAAGTGGACAGCTACAAGAACAAAGGATTCCGACACCAAGTTTGCAACAGCTAACAACACTCCCTCCCCTTTTAGTATAAAAAAAGCCTGAATTCTACCTCAGGGAAGATGGTTCTAGCCCATCTTACCTGAGGACCCTAGCCCACCATCTTCTCGGTCTGCTGGCTTTCCGAATAAAGTCACTATTCCTTGCCCCAACCACTCGTCTCTCGATTTGTTGACCTGTTGTGCGGCAAGCAATATGAGCTTGGGCTCCGTAACGATCATTAGAGAATACTTATTGTTTTCTTATGCCACATCACTACTGTGGAGACTCTAATAACAGGCATTGTACTACTGCAAACCTTAAAAGTCATACCCTTTGCCCAGAAAGTCTATTCTATAAATATCGTCAAGATATGCATAAACATATGCACACATATGTTTACAGGAATATTTAAAAGAAAAAAAAATTAGCGCACCCTAAGTGCCCCAAAATAGAAAACTGAGTACAGTCATAGGATGGAACGATATGTAATTATTAAAAATCATGATGTAGAAGAAGAGTTAATATCATGGTAAAATTTCCCAGAATCTGTTAAGTTGCAAAGGCAGAATACAAAACCATGCTTACAGGCTGATACCCTAATTGTGTATTTGTTTAAAGCACGTGTTTAAAAAAACAAAACAAAACTGTGTATGTGTTTACAAACATAAAAAAAAAGTGTAAAAGGACTTAATCCAAATTCCGGTAGAGATTACTTCTATGCTAAAATCTTAGGAGTGATTTAAATTTTTCCTTCAGTATGTTTGATTATGTTTTTCAATCTTTCTACAATGTGTACCTCACTTTGAGAATTTTTTTAAAGGCTCGTGTTCTTTAAATACAATAAATAAAAGGAACGTGCTTCTTAAGAGGACTTCATATCCAATTCTCATCAAAGACATGGGTATAACTGACAAGAGAAAGGTGAAGAGGAGAGGGTCATTTGATGGACGAGACCATTAGCACAACTACTAAAAGCTGTTGCCTTTCAGCCAAGTTTTCCATAAGCATTACCATTCCAGGGCTAACACAGCAGCTGTCGGTGAGCAAACTTAAATTCTGCCTCCTGGCTGTGACAGAGGTTTGGGCACATGTTACATTGACACCAGTGTCCCCAGGCACCTTCACTGCGGACTTAGTCGGTCCCATTTTCCTAAGTGGGAGGCTGAAGAATCAGCTGTGGGCAGATGCAAAGAACCTTACTTCCTTAAGGATGGAATTTACCAGCCTGATTCCTCCCTCCTGGCTCCAAGCGCCACCAAGATGCTGCTTCCGGAGCCCACGAGAGAAAAAGAAAGCCTCTTCGCTGATGAAGGAGAAAAACATTCCCCTTGGGGAACACACCCAAAACAGGGCTTTTCTTATATTATAGTAGCCTGACCTTCCCAAGAGGGCGGGCTATTTTCTCAGCTCCTCACAGAAACAACGGCTTATGGCTCTCTCTCGGGGCAACTGAGGTACAACACTGGGGGAGCCCTCAAATTATGAAAAATGTTGTTAAGAGGATGGATGGGAAAGGTGTATCTTTGGAGCAACAGAATCATATTTTTTTCCGGTATATTCTGAAAAATAATTCTATTGATACCCCCAGTTTTTAGTACCCCAAAATGGATTTAGCCCTATATATTACATAAGTACATGTATATGCAATGTAATAAAATGCCTATAAATGTACTGAAAAACTTCAAATGGAATTTGGCGACTTGAGAATTTTCAGAAATTTCCTTGTGGCCCAGTCACGTCAAGAGCCTGGGGTTTGAATTCCCTCGCCCCTTCCGGCTTCACACCCTCCCACCACACGCACAGTTAAGCTCTGGAATCGCGGAGCTGACGAGAAAGGCCTGCCTCTCTCACAAACTCCAAAAGTACACTCACCGGCCAGGGCCCCTCACCGTCTCCAGGCTGGTCCCAACCCTGGCGGAATCACTCCCAGCCTTTCCTTCCCCGGTGGCGCACTCCTCCCATGATGCCCTGGGGCGCACTCCTCCCATGATGCCCCGGGGCCCACCGGAAGCAACTCCTCACTTCTCTGGGAAATTGAAACTGCCTTTCTTCTCGGTAGTTACCGGCTGTTTCCTTGGAAGTCCACGGCTGCTGATTTTTTCACGTGTTTTCAATACTGTGATCCACCCACCCTCCCCGAGCTAGATGGTAAGCTGTTTGTGAGAACCAACTTCTAATCCCCAATGCCTGGAACGGTGTCTTTATAAGCCATTTGCTAAATAAAGAGCAGCTAAACGTTTTGTTTGACAGAGTGAAGCAAAGCTGCGTAGAAAAACAGCAGATAACAGAGCCAACGCTCAGCAGAGAATATGGAAGAATAGCGTTACCTTTATAATAACAGCTGGCATTTAAAACCCTAAATCCTTACCTTAGTTTGCAAGGCTCTAAGCATCTGGCCCCTAGCCGCTTCTGCCACTTCATTCCTTGCTACTGTATCCCTGGCTCCTTTCATCCCTGCCCTACTGGCCTTTATTCTCTTCCTGTGCAGGCAAGTTCCCCTCCCAGAGCCTTTGCATTTGTTTCCTCTGCCTGGAATACTGTGCCCCGTTGATATTCTCCTGGCTTGCTCTTCCTCTAAGTGCTCAAATATCATCTCTTTAGAGAAACTTATCCTGATTGATCCATTTCAAACCCACACAGCCACTGTTTCCTTATCCTAATTTTCCTTTCCTTCAGAGAATTTATCACTAATTGACATTTGATATCTGTTTGTTTGTTGTCTGTCCCCACATACACACACACTAGAATAGAGTTTCCATGAGGGCAGAGACTTTGCCTGTTCTGTTCCCTAGTGCTTAAAATCTTCCCAGCATGTAGTAAGCCCTCAATGAATGTTTGATGAATAAACAATTGAATACGTGCATGCTCCCTGTTACCGGCTCTGTGCATTACAGCTTCAAAATTAGCAATTCCATATGTGAATTTCATCACCATCCTGGTTTTGTGAGAGATCTCAAGCTGGTTCCATCTAGCCCCATCTTGGTCAAGTTTGAGGATTTTGCCATCATACCCCCAACCACCTTTTGGGTAGGGTGATAAATTTATCTGGGTTTGCCCAGGATTGTCCTGATTTTAAAACTGAAGTCTCAGGAATCTCTTCAATTCCAAGCAAATTAGGAAGGTTGGTCACCCTGCTTTGAGGTATCTAGGCTCCATCTTCCTCGTCTTGTTTTATTGTTGTGAGTGTGTGGAATGAGGGGGTGGGGGGTGGGGGGTGGCAGTGACTTAAGAGTGTTCTGGGCCATCTGGAGAGGAAATTGGCTATATGTAGTGGGTAGAATGGGAGGGCTGGATGGCCAGTAGTGAGGCTGTGGTCAGCTGATGGGCCTTACCAAACAGCAACAAAAAAGAGATGAAAGAACAACATAGAAGATGCTGTCCTGGCTTCCAGAGCCCTCTGGCACAGGCAATGGTTGGTACATTCTCTAGAGAAAGTTCCTGGCTTCTAAGTCTCAGGCTCTGCTGTTGACATGGCCTCACCCACTCCATGTCACTTTCAAAAAGTAGTCTATCATGCATTTATTAACTCAGTTGTCACAGGAACCCCATGAGTTAGGTATTGTTATTATCCCCATTTTACAGATGAAGAAACTGAGGCTCAGAAAAGTAGAATAAGTTGCGCAAATTCAAATAGTTTAAATAGTGAAGTCAGGATTTGAACCTCAGTATTCTGACTCTCAAAGTCCACTCTTAGTCACTACATTATCATGCAGCTCTTAACAATGTAAATATGCATTTGGGCTATGCCTAGCCAAGGGCATAAAATCTTTTTTTTTTTTTTTTAGGCTATGTTGTTTCATACCCCAACAGTTGAAATTAAAAGTAATTGATCACGCGTTTCTTAGTTCTAATGAGGCTTTAAGCACTGAAGAAACCAACAAAAAAAATACAACTACTAGACAAAAAAGGGCAAATGACATGGACCCTAAGTCTCACAGGCATCAGTCAAGATTATGAGTCCAGATAAGAAAGTCTCTAGTTTACTGGACAGACCTAACTGGTAGAATTTCTTCTCTAAACACAATGTTCCCAGGCCATGCACACACTCTCTCCATGATATTTTCAGAGAAGGATGCCTCGTTTGCGTGTAATTCTGAGAAGCATGTATAATTCTGAGAGCGTTAGTGTCTTAACAGGATCTTGCAAAGCCAGAAACAGCTGTCTTGTAGTGAAAACACAAACTGGACTTGGATTCAAACCAGACTTGTTCTAGCTCCCATTCTGCCACTTACTAGCTGTATGACTAGTCACTTAATCTTGCCAAGCCTCAGTTTTCCAACCTGTAAAACTGATAAATCTATGTCCTCACTGATTGAAGGAAAATCAGTTTAAATATTTCTCTGGATAATCCCCCATCAACTTTTTGCTTTGCAAAATTGTAGTGTAGAAAGGCCAGCAGTGGGCTTCCCTGGTGGCGCAGTGGTTGAGAGTCTGCCTGCCAATGCAGGGGACACGGGTTCGAGCCCTGGTCTGGGAAGATCCCACATGCCGCAGAGCAACTGGGCCCGTGAGCTACAACTACTGAGCCTGCGCGTCTGGAGCCTGTGCTCCGCAACAAGAGAGGCCTGCACACCGCGATGAAGAGTGGCCCCCGCTCGCCGTGACTAGAGAAAGCCCTCGCACAGAAACGAAGACCCAACACAGAAAAAAATAAATAAATTAATTAGTTTAATAAGTAAATAAATACATTTATTAAAAAAAAAAAAGAAAGAAATGCCAGAAGTATGGAAGTTTATGTATTGCACATGAAAGAGTTCTGAACTAGCGCTCTTGGATCTGAGAGTAGAATGGGAAGGGGGTCTGTCTAATTAATTAGCATTAATTAGGTAACCTGTCCAGAACCTCAGTTTCTGATTCTGTAACATCAGGGTTAGATTAGGTAATATTCAAGGTTCCCCTCTAGTTCTGGATCTAATATTCTCACTCAATATTTTTAATTAGGCGATTCAATATAAATTTGTATCATTCACTAATATACCTGTCCTGTGACTTTTGCCCAGAAATTTCTGTTTCTGGCTGGGGAACTTCTTGCTGCTTTTGGAAATTTCATCTGTTACATAGCTCTTAGATAGTTGTAACGGGTAAGGGATGATCCTCCTATCAGCACAATTAACTGCCCTTTCTTCTCAAGTAGCCCTCTGCGGAATGAACTTGATTACACTTGTTTCCTGAGCCTCTCTATTTGGCCCTGCTGCTGCTTTCTCCATCCAAATCTGCATTTCCTCTGAATGTGCCTTATATAGTGATTGGTGGAGAGATTTGCTCCCGGGGAAATCAGGAAAATGTTTTCCTCCTCCTTAACACCTGCTCACTCCTTAATCCTTGCCTTCAAAGCTTCCACCCCCACCATCCTGCTGACATTAATGTCAGGATCACCTCTCTGACTGACCCAATGCCCTTTTCATGGTCCTCCTTTTCTCCATCTTCTCTGTAGAGCTTTTTACTATATCCTCTCTCTTGAAAATACCACCTTCTCGAAGATACCACCTCCCTTGACTTCTTCTGACACTAATAATGAAGTTCCCATCACTTTAGAGTTGACAAAATGATTTTGTAACAAGACTGGAGAAAACCCTCATCGACACAACTCCTCTCAGGGTTGGGAGAGATGGAATGATGGTGTGGGGTGTGAGCTGGGGACTACAGGGCATAGTGGTGGGATAAAGATGAAGCTCCCAAGGGGAATATGTGAGTAAAAATAGGTGATCACCAAACTTGCTAAGGATAAAAGTGGTGTTCTTTACTTGAGGACTTTTATTTTGTTGAGTAACCAGATGAGTAGGCATGCAGGTCAATGGCAGAGCTAAAGGGCCCCATGTAACAGAGGAACAACTGAGTACCCGTAGGGGTCGGGCAGACACCTCAGGGGAAGAAAGGAAATCAACCACCTGCATCAGTGTGACGGAAAATGGACTTCGTGGAAGTCATTGCTGATGGAAACTGAATACTTTAGGGGATGTAATATAATCCTCTTCTAGTCTGCTCTACAAAATCTTCAGTAAAGCCTGCATTGCTCACTTATGTTTTTTGTGCTAGTGGATTATTTGCCAAGGTCTGTGTCAAGGTTGATACAGATTGAAGCATACTGTTTGGCACTGGCTGGAAAGAGACTGCCTGCGGAGACAGCCACGTCTTGACAGTATCTCATTTGATCCCCACACTATCCCCATGACTTGGGCAGAAACAGAATTATGTTTCTGATTTTGCAGCGGAAGGAGAAAACATCACAGCTGCGAAGAGAGGTGATGGGACTTGCCATTTATGGCAGTAAATGACAGAAGTAAAATATGGATCCACGTGGCTCTTTTGACTCCAGCAAGATCTCACTCAGATATTTGTTTACCTGAAGAATAACCTTTTTTTTTTTCCACTCTTTTTGTCTTCATTTCCGCCTCTCACCTCCTCAACATGCAGCCTTTCTCTGAGAACCCAGCTTCCTTAATAAGTTCAACTATCAACTGCATACAGGTGACACCCTCATACTCACAGACCTACATCTTCAGTCTTAATGTCTCCTGTATGTAAACTTTGAATCCTTATCTCTACCTACTTAGCTGGATATCACCATCATCTCAATCTCAATCTGTCCAAAATCGAAATTCTTATTTCCCTCCCTTCACTATTTCTCCTGGGCAGGTATCATGCCCCTAGATTTCTAGGCTGCAATGAGGGCTGGATGAAAGGTAGGATCCTCTGATTCCTTTTTCCTCCTCAAAGTCGGCATCATCAAAGTCTTGTGGATCCTGCTTTCAGGGTATCCCTTGGGTTTTCTCTTTCCTTTTACATCTCATTTCTGTACTGCTTAATCAAGGCCCTCTTCATTTTACACCATGATTATTTTTATATTCAATGCAAATAGATATTACTTGCATGTTTAATATTATGTTGAGAGGATTGTAATATATTAATGTGGGATAGGGCCTCGAAAAATAAGTCTAGAGGACTTCCCAGTGGTCCAGTGGGTAAGACTCTGCACTCCCAATGCAGGGGGCCCGGGTTCGATCCCTGGTCGGGGAGCTAGATCCCACGTGCATGCCACAACTAAAGATCCCGCATGCCACAAAGAGGATCTCACATGACGCAACTAAGACCTGGAGCAGCCTAAATAAATGTTAAAAATAATAATAATAAGTCTAGAGCTCAGAGAGGTCTTAAATGAGAGAAACATATTCCTTTCACCTCCTGGGGTTCTCTTTTTGCCAGGCCTAAATGGGACAGTGAGGCAGACAACTTCAAGCCCACACAATACTCTTCTTGAACCTATGGGATGGACCCGGAGATACCAGAGGACAATCACTGGGAAAGCCAGCCCTCTGGTGCTATGGAGAATTTTAACACACATCTGAATTTATAGGGTCATCCAGGGGTTAATTCTAACTGCCCACCTACTCCCATAAATCATATCAGAGCCTGTATAATCATCTTGGCAAGTTGTACACCAAGATTTTCTAAATAGTTGCTAAGTGGTTCTAGGACCTCAGGTACTCCCTCTCCATTATATCCTACCATCAGTTCTATACTAATCTTCAGATATATGTGTGTGTCTACACACACACACACACACACACACACGTTCACTTTTCTGCTTAAAACCTTGAAAGGTTCCCCAGTGATCTCAGAATAATGTCCTGACTCCTTCCATGGGCATTGGGAGCCTATCACAGACAAGCCCAGCCCACTTCTCCAGCCTCACCTCCGTGTTACCCCCAACCCTTCCATCCAGGCTTGCCCATTCCACCTTCCTGAAACACACCCTGGGAAGTCTTGTTTCTAACCACAATCCCTACGTTCCCTAAGCCTGGAACCTCCTCCCTGTACTCTTAAAATCTGCCTCCTTTAAGAGAGAGTAGAGGATAGAGGAAAAGGCGAGGCTTTGGAATCAGCAAACTGGGATTCCAATTCTGGCTCCATTGCCTACTAGCTGTGAAGCCTTTTGGTCAATCCCTTAACTCCCTTAGGCTTCAGTTCCCCATATGGACAATGGGAATAATAAGAATATAAACAGTATAACCCCCTAAGGCTTGCAGAGAAAAATAAACATAATAAAATATACAAACGTGCTATGTAAACTAGAAAGAACTACAAAAAGCATTATTATTATTTTTATTATTATTATTATTATCTCCACAGTCACCATCCCCTTCAGATCTCTCCTCCAAAGCAGTATCATTATCATTAATAACAATTCGAGAATATTTTACATACACAACATACCTTACGGGTTTTAAATACCTTGTCCATACATCTAGTCCACTGTGCATCTCACTCATCTTGGCACTTAACCTTAGAAAAGTAATTTATCTTTTCGTGTCTATGTACTCTCTTCCCATGTCCATTATCACCTGCTTTGGAGCAATGTCCCTATTTCATATCTCCTTTCCCCATTGCCAGCACTCAAAAGTGATGGGCTTGCAAAAGTGAAAGTTTATAGGCATTGGCTCTAGAGCCAGAGAGGATTTGAATCCCATTTCTGCCACTTACTAGTTGTGTGGCCTTAGGCAGTTTATTTAAACTCTCAGTGGCCCAAATTTCTTCAGCCATAAAATGGGAATAATGTTAGCATCTACCCCACAAAGCTATTATGATGCTTAAGTGAGCCAATATGGATAAAGCCTGGCACGTAGTGAGTTCTTAATAAATATAAACTATTACTATTAAGTGAGACTGAGTCTGATTCCATTCTTTTCTGCCTTATCACTTCAGCCCTCTTTCAACACAGATTCCCCATGAATCGTCCTTATTCATTTATACACAGGAACAAAATCTACTGAGCATCTGTTACATACAAAAGACTGTCCCTTGGATAAAAGCAGCTGTGTTTATGCCTGATCACTCTCTGTTCCTTTCTCCTGGGCCAAATGGTACTAAGAATGAGACGAGTTCTCTGTGGATTGCAGCCTTCAGCCTTCTCCTCTTGTTTTCTCAAGCAGGGAGTAAGATGGTGTTCCAACATCAGATCACCAGGTACAAAAATTTCTTCATATTTTTTTACTGAAAGGCTTCTCAGGCCCCTTAACATGCTAGTATTTATGGTGAATCTCCAACAACAGGGAATAGAGTTGGCCACATTTCCTGAACTCATTTAGCCACGGGACCTTTTATTTCACAGTTTCTCTCAGAATCAGCATTCTGTCAAATCTACTTTGGAAAATGCTACGTGGAAGTCCTATTCCTATCTGTTTCTCCTTTGTCCACAATTTCATTTTGACTAATGCAAACTGTCCTTGGAAATGCCTCACCTATATGAGACTACCCACTGGAAGACTAGAGAATCTTTTTTTCTTTTGAATTGAAGTATAGTTGATTTACAATATTGTGTTAGTTTCAGGTTTACGGAAATGTGACTCAGTTTTATTGTTTTCAGATTATATTCCATTATAGGTTATTACAAAATATTGAGTATAATTCAGTACACATTGATCATATACAACATAAACAAGTCAGGCTGTATTGCTGTAAATGGCTCTAACTTCTAAAATGTATGTTAATTCCTACATAGTCAAACATTACTTATGTTTCAGCCAAAAAACAACCCCGAGCAACCATAAGAGTTGTCACAAAGACCATGTATTTCCATTAGGACTTCTAGAACTTCCCATGGAACTTATGACTCCTTTTTTTTGTTTGTTTTTTCCTTTAGCTTGCTCATCTGTTTCCCATTCTATAGCAGATTAGAAAAAGGAAGATTGGGCTCACAGAGGCAAACACACTAACCACAGACAGAATACAGCTGAGTACCTTGCCGTGAAGGTGTAGATATAAAAACTAGAAAGGTGACACAAAAATTCATTGCAACCTAGGAACAATTAGTGCAGGGTAAAATCCGCGAAGAAACTATAATATCCCTGACGACTTTATTACATCACCTCCCAGGCCCCTGAATGATCAAGGAAAAGTTGAAGTCTATTCAAGATACTAGATTAAATAAATCAAGATAATATATAATACATTTTAGAAAGTTTTCCATCTACAATGGATTTTTTAACAAAATAAATTAATGGCTAAGAATAGATGGGTTAGATGGACCTAGAGATTATCACACTAAGTGAAGTAAGCCAGACAAAGACATATATACGATATCGCTTATATGTGGAATCTAAAAAAAAAAAAAAAATGATACACATGAACTTATTTACAAAACAGAAGTAGACCTACACATATAGAAAACAAATTTATGGTTACCTAAGGGGAAAGGGAGTTGGGGGATAAATTAGGAGTTTGGGATTAACACATACACACTACTATATATAAAATAGAAAAACAACAAGGACCTACTGTATAGCACAGGGAACTATACTCAGTATTTTGTAATAAGCTATAAGGGAAATGAATCTGAAAAAGAATATATAGATATGTGTGTGTGTGTGTGTGTGTGTGTGCGTGTGTGTGTATATATATATATATATATATATATATATATATATATATATATATACACATACATGAATCTCTTTGCTGTACACCTGAAACTAACACAACATTGTAAATCAAATATACTTCAATTAAAAAATAATGTTTAAAAAAAAAAGAATGGATGTGTTAAATGGCCAATCTTATGTTTTCCGGAGATTTCTGAGGAGAGGCGCACACCACCTCATGTTTACGATGCTGGGTAAAGGAGACGTACTTAGTATCCATGCTATTGATCATATATCGCTTGACAATTCACCCTGTGGCTCTGCCCTTCACTGACCTTCTTAGCACACTCTGCCCCAGTTCTGCTCGGCCTCTAGGACTCTCTAAGTCTCAAAGATCTGTGTCCAACGTCAAAATCCCTACGCAGCTGACTTGGCATTATACAGCCTCCGCTGGTCATTTATCCAAGTAACTTAACAAGAGTGAAGGATCAGGGCTACGATGCATTTACATCTAAGGAATAAATGGTGATCCCCCAATACAGCCACGTTAGAGTGCTGGGCTTGCGCATTTGGGAGTATAAAGGGAGCTGGGGGCCACACTTTCGAAACTGCTTCGACCACAGCACCGCAAGGTAAGTGCTCACAAGTGCCCGCTTTTTTGCTCCATGTAGCTGTGATTATACCTGATCAGGTTACCTGGAGAGGAGAGAAGGCAACACAGCAGCCTTTGCTGAGGGCCTACTAAGCGTAAGGAACTGTGTTAAGGGCAATATGGGAAACAAGATGGCGAGGCCTTTCAAGAAGCTTCTACAAAGAGTAAAAAGACAAGAATATAAGCAATTATGACACCAAAAAAAAAAAAAAAAACTAACCTGCAGGATATAAAGCTGAATATAATACGTACTTACCCCTCTAATTGTTTAGGTCAGTATTATAATTGCAGTTAACAAATAAACATGCTAATTTGTGATATCTCTTCTGTGATTGCCTTGAAGTATTATTTGAAATTTTTGTGGTTGGTTATGTAAACTTTTTCTTATGTCAGGATTTCTGGGAGATGATTGCGGGAAGAAATTCTCCCATGCATTTGATCCATCTCAGAATGCATCCTCGTTTGCTTATTAATGACCAGTCTCCAGACTGCTCATTCATGGCATGCCTTGTGGACTTCGGGCTGGGTCGTGTCTGACTCTGCAGGAGCGTCCCTCAGAGGGATTCTGTAGCTCTAGGAGCTTGCGATGCTTCGATTTCTGGCCACCATCTTCACCAGAATACCTTCTGTCAGACATTCACAGGGTTAAGAGAAACCTTGGGGATTTTCTGGTCCAGCTGTCTCATTTACAGAAGGAAACCAAAGCTCAAGGAAATTACAACAGCTACTTTACAGAGCTGGCATTAGAAAACCGAGGTTCTGCCTCCAAGTGTGATTTCGTTTGAACCAAGGATTCAGAATATGACACTTAATCATTTAATCTTTTCCTGAGAAAGTTGTGAGAATTTTAGGATATAGCTGGAGATTATTAGAGACTCATAAAAGGTAGAGACCAAGAGTACGCGACCAAAGTAGGAAAGCAAGTGTTGAAATGTCTCTTCCTGCCTAAATGGTATTTCATGACATGTTCCCCAGGTTCCATAAAAGTACTGTGTGGTAAATGGGAAGTTTAAGTTAAATTTGATATTGAAAATTATTCAGACTCTTATGGTATCCTGAGATCTTCATGTAGGTTATCAACTTCTGGACTGAGATTCCTTAGTCCCAAATAAGTTATCAGCTACCCTACCTTCATCTTCTCCAAGAGAATATAGGATATTTAAGAGAGTGCCCTTCCTAGACCTCTTAAAGAAGTCTTGCCCATAATTCACAACTTTTCTCTCATTGACAAAGAATTCAACTTCTGGTCTAAAAGCATCCAAGTTACAATCCGGATCATTCCCCTCCCTCCCTCCTTTCTTTTTTGACCCCTCACGGCCCCCTACCCTCAGCCGGAAGCATCATCTCTCTAAGTCCCCATAACACTTCATTTAGTGCTTACAGAATTTGTATTATTCTTCCTTATTCAAAGATTTATTCGAGCATTTCTCTTAACTGTTCCTAAATTTTGCATTCCTTTAGGGTAGAGACTGTCTTTATCCTTTTTTATACCCCCTTAAGGAGCTGACATGGTACTTTGCACACACAGAAGATACTCAAAAAAAAATGTTAATCAGTGCTGTAATTACCCAATTATTTAAAGAATGATGACTTAACCGAAGGGAACAATGGAAAATGTATTTCCATCCCACACCATCCACTGTGTACTATTTAAATGTAGCTAAACTTAGAAAAGTACAATTTCTAGATTTATTTAAACTCTTCATAGTTCATTTGTTCTTTGTTTTGTTTAGTTTTGATTTCTGGAATCACTCTCTCAGAAGCCACTTCATTCCTGAAGGACACTAACCATTGCTTTGGAAACCAAGAAGGTAAGAGTCACTTTCATCTTGATTGGGAATACAATAATTGAAATTAGCAAACAGTGTTTTACACATTCTCATTCTTGCCACACTCATAGGAATCTGAAACTGATGACATTAAAATCCATTACTTAAGTATTTCTAAAGGCAGATTACAAAATATGCAGCTAAGGAAGCAGGTCTTCCCAAATTTGCTCATCACACTAACAGGAATAAAACACACTGCAGAACTTTGACACACAAGCTCCAGGTCAATATACTTAGGTTGGCCCCAAACATGATGTTCGTAGGCTCAAGATTCAGTCTTCACACAAGTCTAACTTTGCTGTGTTTTCAGCAGAGGCCGCACCCATGAATCCCCTCAGCTGTGTCTTTACTCACAAATGATGCTGAGAGAATAAGGAGAAATGGATTCAAACCTATGTCCACTGTAGTAATAAAAAAAAATTACTCCCCCACCTCAAGATTTGTGTTTATTGGAAGTAATTCTAGACGAATTAGGACCAAGGAAACCAAAGTATAATTAAGTCATGACCACACCATTGCTGACAAGATGCAGTAGCTGAGAAGTTCCCAGGAGAGGACTGAAAGTTGAGAGCAGTGTCATAGCGCACTGACAGCAGTAAGAGGGGTTGGGGAGCACTCAGAAGGTGGTGCTGGAGGTCAGGGAGACTGGGATGGCCATCCCCATTGGAAGACCCCTAAAGACAGGAACAGAGGGGATGGTTGGAGGGACACAGCTGTGTAGGGCTGGAAGCAGGTCAAGCTCTCAAAACCAAGAAGCAGATAATTAGGGGACTTTCTGGGGGTAGAGTTTCCAGGGACACCATGAGTCATGCCAAGAGAGTTGGATGAGACCTAACAAGGGAAAGTTTTATCAGCCAAGAATACATGGTTTTAGCCCTGGGTCCCAGAGTACAGTTGTATAAATATGGGGACAAGATCTGACTTAGCAACCGGACGCACACAGCGTGCGTTGAGGGGCTTTGCTTGACAGTGAGTGGTGAGCCATCGGTGTGAGGAGGCTGCCAGAGGGCATGACACCTAGGTCAGGAGAGGTGAGGGCACATGCTGATGGAGGACAACATGTGGTCTGGATGTCACACTTAAGAGATTAACAGGAGTGAGCTCACTGTGATGGTAAAGGAGATGCAGAAGCACATCACGGAAGAAACAGATGAAGACAGCACTGGGGCCACTTAGCCTGGAAAAGAAAAAGCTAAGGAGGGACTTCCCTGGAGGTCCAGTGGTTAAGACTTCGCCTTCCAGGCTCAATCCCTGGTCTGGGAGCTAAGATCCTACATGCCTTGCAGCCAAAAAACCAAAACATAAAACAGAAGCAATACTGTAACAAATTCAATAAAGACTTGAAAAATGGTCCACATTAAAAAAAAAAAAAAAAAAAGCTAAGGAGAATCCAGAGCAGCCACCAAACGGGTGAAGAGTTGTCTTGTGGGGAGAAGGTTTGAACTCTTTCTGTTGTTACCAAGAGCCGAAAGGAGGATCAAACATCCTGAAGTCACAGAGAGCCAGATTTCAGATTAAAGCAAGAAGTATCTTTGGCCTGCAGAAACTACCCCAAATGATTTTCCAAAATTTTCAAAAGGGAAAAAAGTCATCTTGAAGGCATTTGAGTAGGCTGGACAACACATTTGCAAGAATATCGCTGAGACAACTCATGCATCATCTAGGCAGTAAAAGTAGGAGATACTGGATTCTGAGTCATGGTTAGAGCTGTGGGTGGAAGAAGAAAAATCTTCCCCTCAACACACGCAGTGACTTGAATCCCAGACGGAAAGTCTTGTTTTTCTAAGAGACCTAAAGGTATAGTTTGACCATGAGTCATTGTAGTCTTTCCCCAACTTCAGACTTCATTCTTATACTACTATCACAAATTTTGCAATACCCATTTAAGACCAGTACTGCTAATTCACTTAATATTTTGATTTACCTTGATTCCTTTTACTTCTTAGATGTGTTTTTCAAAGTTAGCCTATATGCTTGCTATGAAAGTCCGGACAGTCTATCTCAGCATCAGCTGAGACATTTAGATATTCAGAATCTCAAACTCTACTCCAGCTCTGCTGAATCAGAATATCTATTTCAACAAGATTCCCAGTTGGATTCCTATGCCCACCAAAGTTTGAGAAACACTGCTTTATATCACTACTATAAACAGATATTTCACTGTCTCTAAGTCGTTAGCACATATTATTCTATTTTATTCTAACTTTCTTCACATTTTCACAAAATATTATCTCTAAACTTGGGATGCATCTTATAATCAATGAAAGGAGTACTGTAATTAGCAGGGTGTTTTCCTTTATTAGTGGGACACAAAATAGGTTATCTTACAATCGATGGCATCTTACATTTTGCTAAAATAAGGTAATAGACTTTAATATAACTATTAAAATTAAGAAAGAGTTGCCTAAAATCATTTTGTATTGGACCATTGGGACTATGCCATGGTTTTGGAAAGAGTGGCTTTATAAAAGCAAAATAATGCTCCCAAACATCACTGTGTTTGAGGCCCTTGAGAACAATTCAGTTTCCTCAGTCCCAACCACAGAGATTCTGTTGCAGATGATTTTGATGTGGATCAACTTTCAACACTTTGGGTAGCAGGCTGAACACTAAGTCAAGCTAAATGACATCAGATCATACACTTGCAGCCTGATGAGATTCCCTCACACTATAGTGCAACCATTCTCAAACTGTGGCCCATGGATCCTTGGAGATTCCTAAGAACTTTTCAAGAGGTACATGAGGTCAAAACAATTTTCATAATACCCAGATGCCATGTGCTTTCTTCACTGTGTTGACTTAATGATGCAAAAGCAAGGATGGATAGACGATCTGACACTTTATTACAAATCAACACATGGCACCAAGCTGTACTAATAGTCATAGTATTCTTCACAGCCATACACTGACAGTGAAAAAGAATTTTTTTTAATTTAAAAAGCCAGCTTCAGGACTTCCCTTGTGGCACAGTGGCTAAGAATCCGCCTGCCAATGCAGGGGACACGGGTTCGAGCCCTGGTCCGGGAAGATCCCACATGCTGCGGAGCAACTAAGCCCGTGAGCCACAACCACTGAGCCCGTGTGCCACAACTACCGAAGTCCGCATGCCTAGAGCCCATGCTCCGCAACAAGAGAAGCCACTGCAATTAGAAGCCCGCGCACCGCAACGAAGAGTAGCACTCGCCGCAACTAGACAAAGCCTGCACGCGCAACAAAGACCCAACGCAGCCAAAAATAAATATAAATAAATAAATTTTTTTTTTTAAAGCCAGCTTCATTGAAAAATGACCTAAAATTTGCAGCAGTGGAAAGTATTAATTTGACTACATCTCAAATTTATCCACATCTTTATAATATTCTACATGATCAAACAGGAAGTCCATGAAAAGCACTCCTTTTGCACACTGGACTTTGACATTTGTCTCAAGGAAAAACACATGTGCAGTTGTCTGAGTTGCAAGATGAACCAGCCACTTGATTCATGAAGCACCATTTTTACTTGAAAGAATGACTAGAGGACAAACTATTGTTTCTCAGACTTGTATATCTGGCACACAGTTTCTCAAAAAGCAGTCAAGTGTGTTTATCCTTTCAAGGAAAACTACTGACAGTATTTTTTACTAATGATATAGTTGAGTTTTCAAGCAAAACTTAAAATTTTGTAAGAATTGTATCTACTATCATTAGCTTGACAACGTCCTAATATTTGAATTTTCTAATGAGATCAGTACTGATATTAATGATTGTGATTTTTTATACTGTATAATGAAACGTGCCAATATGTGGAAGTTCTGTATAATTCAGTGAACAATATTTTCCAAATGATCAATGTATGATGTTTACACATGGGTAAAAGTTTCATTCAAAGTTCAACACAGACCAACAGATCATAATGTTTGTTGATATGGTTTCAGATTCCACATTGCAACTAGCCTTTAAGGAACTACCACAGAAACTACCACGTGTCAAGTTTTGGTATAGTATCTAAAAAGAATTTCCACAATTATGTGAAAGGGCAATTAAAATACTCTTTCCTTTTCCAAATTATATATCTGTGAAAGATTTTCTATATCTAGTTTAACCAAAAAACAAAAAACCATACAGCAACAGACAGAATACAGAAGCAAGCATGAAAACCCATCCATCTTCTACTCAGCAGACATTAAAGTGAGTTGCAAAAATGAAAAACAACGGTACTCTTGCCACTAATTTTTTTGTTTTGGAAAATATAGTCATTTTCATAAAAATATGTCATTAATGTTAACATGCAATGAATTTGATAGGAACTTTAAATGAATTAGATTTTCTCAATTTTGACTTCTAATACCATAAATATTGGTAGATATGACCTGCATAAACCAAACTCACTGGGTTCTCAATGGTTTTTAAGAGTGTGAAGGGGTTCTGAGAAAACAAAGCTTGAGAACTGCTGCTGTCATAAAACTCACTTAAGCCACAAAAGTAGGGACTATCTTCACAGATGAGGAAACAATATGGATGAATTCTTCCTCTCCACCAGGCAGTAACTGAGAAAATTTAAACCGCATGAAGCCTGCAAGCCAGAGGTCCTCTTTGTGGTGCTATATTGAGCTCCAATCTCTTAACTATGAAAACTTAACCACGAGCACACAGATGGTTCAGCAGAGCCGCTGGCCAAAGTAAAATCGAAATGCAACTTATCCTGAATAAGATCCAGAGGGAAGCAGTTGCTCCTCTTTCTGTAGGACTAGATCCCCCCAGAATCTCAAGGAGGGATATTGAAACAACAGTCAGTTACCAATGAAGAGTAATTTCATAAAGTGGAAGATTGAGGGCGGGGGAAGTTCCAAGAGACAACCATAAAATGTTCAATTTTCCCACTTTTAATAGGAAACATAAAAGGCTTTATTCAAAACATATGACCTATTTCTTAAGAGAGATATGGGGATACATGTGTGTAATTGAACTCCATTTTATGGTCACTTACAGAAGAATGTATGGAAAGGAAAAAGCAGAGAAAGAAAGGGAGAAAGGGAAGAGTTGTGGGGAAAAGAAGTAGAGGGTCAGGAAGGATACGGGAAGACGTCCAGAGGGAACAGGAAAAGCAAATGCAGATGAGGAAAAGGAACCAGAAAAGTCACACAACCTGCAGGGGCCTTAGAAATGAACTAGGCTTGCTTCTTCATTTTAAGTGAAATTAGTGGCCCAAAGAAGTTAAGTGGTTTGACCAAGTTCAGTGCCGGGACTTTAAGCCAAATTTTTCTAGCTTCTAAGCAAGGAAAACACATACAGAGAAGGTCTATGAAAGGGGATGGTTTGGAAAGAAGTGACGGGAGGGATGAGCGGGAGGGTGGACAGAGAGAGAGAGGCAGAAAGATACATAAACACACCATACACATACATGCACACACACACACACGCTAAGCAGTGAGTTCTAAAGCAGGTATTTAATTAAACACTGTTTGTCACACCCCGACACTGCTACACATAACTAAAGTTTGGAGACCCCTGCCTTAAGCCCAGTACTTCTCAACTCTACTATGCCTAGAAATCACCTGGAGATCTTGTTAAAGTGCAGATTCTGGTTTTGTAATGCGGGGTGGTTCTGAGATTCTGAATGTCTAACAACTCCTCGGTGATGCTGATGCAACGTGTTCAAGGACCACTCTTGGAGTCAGAAGGCCCTACACCAGCAGTTTTCAGAGTGTGGTCCCTGGACCACAATGATGAATTCACCATCAGCTGATGAATTCACCACGAGCATTGCCTAAGAACTTGCTAGAAATGCATATTCTCAGGCCCCATCCCATACCTACTGAATCAGAAACTCTGGGGGTGAGGCCCAGAAATCTGTGTTTTAACAAGCTCTCCAGGTAATTCTGGCGCATATTAAAGTTTGGAACCATTGCACTAGGCCATAATGTCTCCTATCACCTTGTTGCCTGTAATTGGCTAAACAAGTGTGGCAGTACTTTATGTTCAAGTCATTACTTTTCACTGGGCTATCTGAACTTTCTACTAGGAATTATCAACATTCCAGTAATTCTTTTCAGACACCCTTAAGATTTGGGAATGACACCGAGATCATGAGGCTCAAATGTGATGTGTAATTAAGGAAGTATTTTCTGAGGCCTCCTTTATTAGGCTCAGCTTGTCTTCCTCTAATTGGTTTAGACTTCCACACCTGGAGCTGGACTAAGAGATGTCCCCTCAAACTTTTTTCTTGGAGTAAAATATCTCCTTTAGCTCACCCCCACTTGCCCACTCTAGGCCCCTATACCAGGTCCTGGATTCCTCAGAACGTAGGTTAATCCCAGGAACTTTTGAATCTGGCCCCCTGTCTGAATGGAAATAACAGGATGGAGCTCCCCAAAGTTCCAGATTCAGCAGCCCTGGTCTTCCCAGCCCCTGCAGTCATGAGCTCTGATGCAGAGATGGCCATTTTTGGAGAAGCAGCTCCCTACCTGTGGAAATCAGAGAAGGAGAGAATCGAGGCTCCAAATCGCCCATTTGATTCTAAGAAAGCTTGCTTTGCAGTGGATGATAAGGAATTTTATGTGAAAGCTATGATCCAGAGCAAGGAAAATGACAAAGTCACAGTCGAGACCCTCGACAACCGGGTAAGTGTTGATCTCAGATGTCCTTGCTAACATGGGCATCCCCCTTTGCCTTTGGAGTAGAATAGTAGAAATTGCATACTGGCCCATAGGAATCTGAAGATAGAACAAGACTCACATTGATCTACTCTGAGTGAAGTCGCAGGTAAAAACTGCCATGGCACATACCTTTCCTCTGGCTCTTTCCTTGGGCTTTGAGAGTTTTTATGATGTTTGCTTTGGAGAAAGGGGAAGGTGGTGGTGGAAGAATTTGGACTGTTTAAGGGAGAGATTGATACAGATTGCTGCTGGATGGGCGAATATACCAAATAGAACTCTCTAGGCTGCAGAGTGACTTACAGAGGGAGCTCCAGAGGCAATGCCTAATTTAATGCAGAGAATTACAGAGCACAATTCAATTCAATCCTTACTGGACACACACCATGTCTAGGTCACAGTGTCTATCACTCTGCAAATATGAGCAAATCTCAGTCCCGCTTCCCCAAAGTTTATCATCTAGTGTAGGAATCAAGAGTACATGGTGGGTATGGGGACTTCCCTGGTGGCACAGAGGTTAAGAATCCGCCTGCCGATGCAGGGGACACGGGGTCAATCCCCGGTCCCAGAAGATCCCACATGCCGCGGAGCAACTAAGCCCGTGTGCCACAACTACTGAGCCTGCACTCTAGAGCCTACGAGCCACAACTACTCAGCCCGTGCACCACAACTACTGAAGCCCGTGTGCCTAAAGCCTGTGCTCTGCAACAAAAGAAGCCATGACAATGAGAAGACCGTGCACCGCAACGAAGAGTAGCCCCCACTCGCCACAACTAGAGAAAAGCCCGTGTGCAGTAAGGAAGACCGAACGCAGCCAAAAATAAATAAATAAAATAATTTTTTAAAAAAAGAGTACATGGTAGGTATGAATCGCAGTTCACAAATTCAAGCATACAAGACAGATGATGATGACGATGATGATGATGATGATTGTTATTATTAAACTTAACCTCTGGTGTCAGCTTCTTTTCACAGGGCCGGAAATAAATTTTCTGGAGTTACTACTGGGGTCTCCTCCCCAGAGCCATGCCACATTTTCAGTAATACCACATGGGGTGTCACTGCCCCCCTGAAGGATTGCTAAGAAACAAGCCCCAGTTTCTTTTCTTTTTTTTTTTTTTTTTTTGGAAAAGATTTTTTTATTCAGTGTTTAAGTAAGATTAAAAACTACAAGATTTTGTTTGCAGCTGATGAGCAAGAAGAGAAAAGTTAAACCCAAATTATCATCTGATTGGCTAGTTAAAACGCTCTGACTCAAGATCAAATTATTCAGTGACACACCAGTTACTTTGTGTGGGCTGAGGAGTTCTGGAGCAAAACAGCCCTAAACAAAACATATCATCTGAGAGCACAGGGCTAATGGGCATATGAAATACTAAACAAGAAAGCTGATAAAGGGAGGCTGTCGCAGACCTTTTGCTATTTTAGGCTTCTAGCAGTTGCTTACCATATACAAGGACCTAGCAGCCAGTTATTTTATCTCTTGACTTATCTGAGGTTAAACAACTTTAACCCACTAAGCAGGAATAAAGAGACACTTTGTAGATGAGTTGGAAAACATAAAGCAGTCCCACTTCTCCAGTAGAATTTTAGTTGAATTAAATCATAAGAAAAACAATGATTACTGCACATATTGTACTTGTCACACTGCATCTGTTGAGTAGAATTTCCATTCCAAGTGTTGTTTTCATCTTCACCATCGTCTTGAGTCCTCAATCTATATATCTTGCCCTCCTTTTTCAAGTCTTCCCCCCGTTTCTCCAGCACTCTTTTTCTGACTGGTTCCCTTTTTTCTGAGTTGCTAGAGGATGCAAGGTTTGAGGATTCCAATGATGCTGCTCTCACCGAGGTCTGTGCAGGAGGAGGATTACCAAATAAGAAGTTGCTAATCAATCTCCAGATGGCAAGGAATGGGTAAAGTACTGTCCCCAAGAATGTCCAAAAGTCGCCACTGGAAGAATGTACCATGGATGTAGTTGGTCTTCCTGCTGACAACAGTACCACTGAAGCACTTGGGGCAAGTTCCAAATCCAGTAATTTCTTTTTATAATCTTCTTTGGTAAATTCCCTCCTGGGAAACATTGTCGCTAATGAAAAATTACCGTAAGTGTTGCCAACAGTCTGTGCAGCAAACTGCCTTGCTGCTTCTAGAGGAGCATCAGAAGGGAACTGATTTGTGAAGGAAGAACCATCAGGAAGACGGAATTGAATTCTCGCAACACTGCTTCCTTCTGTTGCGGAAGAGTCTCTCTTGACTTCCATTTCTGCCTGTTTGGCCAGCAGGGCTGCAGCTTTAGCAGCTTCTACTTCTTCCTTTGTCTTTGCAAAACGAGCAGCTCTCTCTGCACGGTCCAGTGCAATCTTCTGTTTTATACGCTCTCGAGCTGCCCTATCTTCTGCCTTTTCTCTGTTCCTTTCCTCTAACACTCTTTTTGTTAATTCTTCTTCTTGCTTTCTTTTATAATCCAACATTTCTTTTCCAGTTTTCCTCCTGTCAATTTCCTCCTTAATCTCTCTCTGTTCTTCCTCTTTCCTTTTCTCTTCTCTCTTTTCTTCAAGTTTTTTGGTTAGTCTTTCCACTCTGACGGTGAGCTCCTCTGTAGGTCTCTGATTTGAACATCCACCAGGCTCTGGAGACACAGTGGCCTGGCCTGAAATTTCTCCTCCTGTTGCAGAATCTGACTTTGTATCAGAAGTGGGTGGTGTCTCACAGAGCTCTACATTTCTGGACTGACAGTTTTCAGAAGTGTTGTTCTGATCAAATGAGGTGGATGGAGTAGAGACTGAACTTTCTCACTGGCCACTATTTGCCACTGATATTTCACCTTTTAACGAGTGCATCTGCCGGACTTTGTGGATTCTGCTAACAAGTTCATCTGCAGGAACACCTCCTGCTATTACTTCCAAGGGAATTCCACTGTCTCCAATAAAGAAACTGGATGGAACACACACTACAGGATAGATCTGTGAAAACTGTAGGCAGGCTTCACTTTTGGTATCGATTTTCACAGCAACAAAACTGTTGGAAGATGCTTCTGTCACTTTCTCATCTTCCCAACTTGCAGCCATCCGTGTAGCCTGTTCATCATCACCTGCCACGAACACCACGCAGACCGCGCCGCTCCTCTTGGCCGACGCGATGGCGGCCGGAATGGCGCCCCGGAACCACAGCATCGCTGCCCTCGGGCACAGGCGCTCGCTCGGCGTGTTGCCGCCTCGGTCCCGGAGCCGGCCCCGCCTTCTCTGTCTTTGGGCCCCCGCGGACCGCCTCCGGCTCCGCACCGGCGCGCGGGCCCATCAGCGGCTCCCAGGACGCATGAAGCACGCAGGCCGCGGCGCGCCCCGCGACGCATGACGCCACGCGTCGCCATTGGCAGCGCGCCCCCGTCCTTTGTCTCGTTGGCAAGTCGGTGCGTGCGGGAGCCCGGGAGACCGCAGGCCCTGCAGTCCCAGAAGTGGAAGGAGCGCCCCAGTTTCTGAACCTTCAGGACACACAGATTTTTCCATCTTCCTTATGCTATTTTGGATGTCCCTCTCTCTCTAGTTTAGGGCGGTGGGGCAGAAGGGCTTCCTTTCCTCAAGAGATTTGGTCTATATCAACAAATCTCCTCCCTTTTATCTTTTTGGTAAAACCCTCAAAGCTCTTCTGAGGATTCGGGCTTTTGGAAAACAAACGCTAGAAAGGCTTACAGGCTCTCTCGCTTTTATGCCCTATTTTCTACCTTTCCTGAGTAATGGAGTGCCAGTTGTATGCTTAAAGGGGAGGGAAAACAGAGAGGGGAAAATTAGGTAATAGTCTCAAAATACTGTTCAGGCATGGACCATGCTTCAAGTCCAAATGTTTTAACTATTAGGGCAGCGGTGCAAGGAATTCTGGAAGCCTTGAAAAGACAGGGGAGAGCAGAAACAGGTCATGGAAGAGGTGGCACTTCAGAAGAGCTTTGAAGGTTGCTAGATGTAATTTCAATGTAGATATATTCCAGACAAAGGGACCCACATGAGCAGAGGTATTGAGGTGGAGATTTACAGAATACACTGGAAGAGTTTTTTCCAATCTTCCAAGCTTGATCTCATTGCAGCACTCATAGCAAATGGGGTAAACAGAGGCAAGCTGCTGTGGCCTTGGCCATCCTGAGTTCCACCTGGCCACCCTGAGGCTGAAGGGCTCTATAACTTTGCACACCTGTAACCCTCTTCTGGCACACAGAATAGCATGCTGACTTGGGGGCATCAGACCAGAATTGGTTATACAGTTTGACCAGTCTTAGATTTATCAAGAACAGTTATTTACAGATCATCTCTGGACACAGAAATGATCCATAAAGTTAACCACGGTAATGGGGTAATCTCACCACAATATCTCACCATTTTCACCCCACTGGTAGGTCACCACATCGGCTCTCCCACTCATCATGTGATTTTCCTCTCAATATCCAGACACTCACTCTGAACAGTGACCAAGTCTTCCCCATGAACCCTCCCAAATTTGACAAGATCGAGGACATGGCCATGATGACCCACCTACACGAGCCAGGAGTGCTGTACAACCTCAAAGAGCGTTACGCAGCCTGGATGATCTACACGAGTACCCTTCAACCTCTCTTTATTCCATTTCCTTCTCTTAGTAAAGTCAAGATCCATAGGTTGAATTTTGATTTTCTCAGACCTACTCAGGCCTCTTCTGTGTCACCGTCAACCCCTACCAGTGGCTGCTGGTGTACAACCCTGAGGTGGTGACGGCCTACAGAGGCAAAAAGCACCAGGAGGCCCCGCCCCGCATCTTCTCCATCTCTGACAACGCCTATCAGTTCATGATGACTGGTGAGTAATTTCTTTAATCCATATTTTAAAAAATAGTTTTAGTGAAGTATTCAAGTCCTTTAACTGCACTGGTTCTTAGTTAATTACTCGAGCCCTTCACAGGCTTTGGTCATCCAAACGGTGCAATGACCAAAGTGACCTCAGTACATTCAGAGGATGTCAGGATGGAAAGCCAGGGGCGCAGTATCTTCCATTACCAGTCACGGTTCTTAAGCCAGAGCTTGGGACTGAAGCCACACTAAGTACATGCTTCTCTGGGGGTGGATGTGAAGCACAAGGAGATGCGCTGCCCCCAACTCCAAAGAAACCCCCAACAGGAGCACACTTGGAAGAGAGACTATATTAGTAGCCACTTAGGAATGCAAAGTTGGAGAAATGGGCACAGCAACTTCCCTTCACCTGTTTTCTCAGGCTCCCTCTTTCTCCTCCTTAAATTTCCAGAATAGCAGATGAAATAGCAGAGATGTGGTAATACTGTCACCCTTGTCATGCCTAACATCACTTCGGTCTGTTCCACTTTCACCTGATTTGACTTGGTGCAGAGAGAAGAAGTAGAAGCAAGCATCTGAGATCTGAAGATGCTTAAAAGTCATCCAGGACAATGTTGCCCAAACTTCAGCCATTCCAATGTCACATTCGCAATCCTGGCCATTTCTGCATATTTAAAATCTTTCCTTATAGTGACTGAAGTTCCGTCCATTTCAAAAAGGAAGAATAGGGAATTCCCTGGCGGTCCAATGGTTAAGACTCTGTGCTTCCACTGCAGGGGACACGGATTCGATACCTGGTCAGGGAACTAAGATCCCACATGCCACGTGGCGTGGCCAAAAATAAAAACAAAATAGGAACCGAACAAATCTGCCCTTTGATCTGGAGGAAAACTATTTTTTAAAAAAAGGAAGAATAATATCACTATTAGTATTAGTTTCTTAGGACTGCCGTAACCAAGTACTACACACTGGGTGGCCTAAGCAACAGAAATGCATTGTGTCACAGCTCTGGAGCCTGGAAGTCTGAGATCAAGGTGTCAGCAGGGTTGGTTCCCTCTGAGGGCCGAGAGGGAGAATGTGGTCCAGGCCACTCTCCCAGCTTCCGGTGGTTTGCTGGCCATCCTTGCCATCCCTTGGCTTATAGAATCATCACCTTGATCTGCACTTTCATCTTCACATTGTGTTCTCATCTGTCTCCAAATTTCTCTTTTTATAAGGACACCAGTCATATTGGATTAGGGGCCCACCTACTCCAGTATGACCTCATCTTCACTAATTACATCTGCAATGACCCTATTTCCAAATAAGGTCACATTTTGAGGTACTGGGGGTTAGTTAGGGCCTCAACATATTAGTTTGTTGGGGGGAACACAATTCAACCTATAACACTCTTGTAAATGGAAAACCACGGTCACTGTCCACAAGTAGAAAGTAAAGGTGAAAGAAAAAGGCAATGACAACAAATCAGTGTCCATAAATTCTAATTAGAAGCTGTGGTTTCTTTCAAGTTCTAAGTCTGAGACTTGCTCTCTTTTTTGAAAAGGGAGATAAGAAAGCGCTATTGAGGAGGTAAAGATCTGTGAACACGAATAACTTCCACACTGTGGGACTCACTGTTCACTTCCCATGCTGCCCACGTTACACATCCAGCATTTGGGAAATCTGCACAAATTGTCTCCAAGAAGATTCGACATGCCCAAATCATCACACCACTAGTTAATGGCAAATCCAGAACTAGAACTCATGGGCTCTGTCTACCCCCAATGTTGCCTGATTTGTATATCCTGCCTGTATGTTGTTTATTTATTCTGTCCTGCTTCCTTCTGCATTTCTAGATCGAGACAACCAGTCCGTCCTCATCGCGTCAGTAACCTGTGTTGTTGCCATGATGACTTGGAAGGGGCTGTCCATTCCTTCTGCTCTCCTTTAGCTCACTTACTTTTTTAAAAAAATTTATTTTATTGAAGTATACTTGATTTACAATGTTGTATTAATGTCTGCTGTACAGCAAAGTGATTCAGTTATACATATATATTCCTTTTCATATTCTTTTCCATTTTGTTTTATCACAAGGTATTGAATATAGTTCCCTGTGCAATGCAGTAGGACCTTGTTGGTTATGCATTCTATATCTAATAGTTTGCATCTACTCATCCCAAACTCTCAATCCATTTGTCCTCCATTCCCCCTTTCCTTGGTCCCCTTGGCAATTACAAGTCTGTTCTCTATGTCTGTGTATCTCACTTTATTTTATTTTATTTTACTTTATTATATTTTATTTATTTTTGGGTGTGTCGGGTCTTAGTTGCAGCACTCGGGATCTTTTGTTGGGGCGCGTGGGCTCTTTGCTGTGGTGTACAGGCTTCTCTCTAGTTGTGGCGGGCGGGTTTTCTCTTCTCTAGTTGTGGCACGCAGGCTCCAGAGTGCGTGGGCTCTGTAGTTGTGGCACGCAGGCACCAGAGCACGTGGGCTCTGTAGTTTGTGGCACGTGGGCTCTAATTGAGGTGCGCAAGCTCAGTAGTTATGGCGTGCGGGCTCGGTTGCCCCGCGGCATGTGGGATCTTATTTCCCTGACCAGGGATTGAACCCGCGTCCCTTGCATTGCAAGGCGGGTTCTTTACCACTGGACCACCAGGGAAGTCCCTCTCACTTACTTTTAAATCAACAGCGGAGAATCCGGGGCTGGGAAGACAGTGAACACCAAGCGTGTGATCCAGCACTTTGCAGCAATTGCGGTCACTGGGGAGAAGAGGAAGGAGCAGCGGCCGGGCAAGATGCAGGTGAGCAGCTTCCTGCACCTGGAAGGCTTGCTGGAATGAGTATAACTGAAACCCCAGGTGAGCCCCAAGTGTCTGCAGGGCTTTGTGCACAGCACGAGGTCCTGCCCCAGGGGGTGTTTACGGGGCAAGGCAGGAAATGGCTCCACCTTGTGGACTCGGGCTCTAGCACCAGCTCCATCAGCAACAGCCGAGTGACCTTGAACAACTCCACATCCTCCTTTGGAGAAGGAATGGTTTAGGCCAGTGGTTCTCAAACTGGAGTGCACGTCAGAATCACCAGGAGGGTTCGTTAACAACGGATTGCTGGTCCCCAGGCCCAGAATTTCTGACTGAAATTCCTGTCTCACATTCAAAATCCTGGCATGTTGCATTTCTGTCATGTTCCCATTGTTCATGCCCTGTCCAGGGATCACACTTTGAGAACCACTGGGCTGGACAGTAGTTTCCAAACAGCTCTGAAGTCAGAAAGGCAAGCAATCATGTGGGGAAGGGGGAAAGGTGAAAACTCTGCTTTCTATAAGTGGATTTCTACGTAATAATTCTCACAAAATATTTTATGCAACTTAAACATTTTTTTTGAGAACCACTGTTTCTATCATATGGGTCACTTTCATTGCTCACAGTCTGTTTCTACTTCTGAACCCGAATATCTGTATAAATGGGTCCTGGTGCATGCAGGAACAGAGGTCTATATTTTACAAATCCATAATTTATGATAAAATGTTATCAGAGAAGAAAGGCCTTCTGGGAGATTGAGAGGTAGCGGGTAGGGCTCCAACCTGGAATCTGGTGTGGCCAGAAGCCACTTTGATGCTGTGCTAAGACTCCTTCTACGATGGGACCTTGAAGCCTCCTTGGGTGGGGTGGGGATGGGCCTGTGGGTACTCAGCACAACTGTACCTGCCACCAGCCTGAGCTGGGCGACATCTCTCCCTGGGACCTTCCCAGAGCATCCACACTTTTGAGTCACTGGGAAGTTACTTCGGAAGACGTCCAAAGTCCTCTCTTTTCCTCTTCTCACTTATTATTAGGGAACCCTGGAAGACCAGATCATCCAGGCCAACCCCCTCCTGGAGGCCTTTGGAAATGTCAAGACCGTGAGGAATGACAACTCCTTGAGATTCGTTAAGACTCAGTCCAATTGTCAATGACCCCCAGAAAGAAAACCCTCTCCTCCAATGCTGAATATGAAAAATGGCCACATAAACTAGGATATACCTGGCCTTAGTCTACCCCCAAGCGCTTCAGATCAAGCTGCCCAACCGGGATATTCTGATAACCCTTCAAAGAACATTTTGTCTTATTCCCAGCCGAAGGAAGATTTAGCTGTCCTTCCCTAACTAATCAGCATCACCTCAGAGCCTCCTGAAGTCACAAGGATTCAAGATTCAAATTCCACAAGTACAAAATGACTTCTCTATGCTAAAATTGGTCTCTTCAGGTGGAAGCATTTTAAAATACATAAGTCCATTGAACAGTATCCACTGACTTATTAGCCATGAAAACCTTAGTGTGAAGTTAGTTAGCAGATCTGACCTTCTCCAAGTCAGGAGGTGCTGGGAGGAGGGAAAACCTGGTGGAGGCAGCAGAGCTCAAAAATTGGGAAGAAGTTGATACTGAAGATACTGAAGGATATGTCCCATCCTTCAATGTTTCACTTAGGATTAGCTCAACCAAAGAGGCATTTACTTCCGACACTGGCAAATAAACAAGTATCCAGTCTCCTATCTAATTTCACTGGCCAGTAGAGCAAGTACCCAGAGGCACTTGCATTCAGCAGCTAGAACTCCTGAAGAGCGAACACATAATTCACATAAACCTACACTGGTCCTTCATTAACTCTTCTTAGGCTTCATTCAGAGAATACTGAGAATACTACTGAGTATGTACTACATTCCAGGGTCTGTGGGTGAACAGGCAAGGCAATATTTTTGCCCTCCAATTGGCTCACAGAGTGGTAGCGACCAATTAAGCAGATGATGTAAGAAGGGAGTATACACACACACATATATACTATATATAATTTCACCCCTCACTCCCCAAGATTGGGGGAACCCAAGTGCTGAGTGGGTCTTTGGGGAGCCAGGAGGCCTGGCCTGGGGGCTAGGTTTGCATGTAGTAAGTAGTAAGGAAAACTGAGGCAAGAAATCTCAGAAGTAACATCCAGAGGCAAAAAAGAAGTCAGATAGTCCAACCAGGTTATCAGTTCAGAGGTGTTACAAAGAGTTTGAGCAGGATAAAGACCAAGGAGACAGTCAGGTGTGAGGTGGTCCCAAACAGAGACTTGAGAGGGAGCCTGCAGGCATCCCCAGAGCTGTGGGAACAGGGCCAGGTGCTTTGGGCAGAGCTACCTGAGTCTTGGCTGAGCCGGCGTGGGGACCAGATGCCAAGCAAACAGAGAGGAGGAAGGTCCTCATGCTTCTGGCATCACCTCCTCCGTGAGCCTACACAGCCCACCCATCCTCAGTAGTACCTAACAGAAGCTGGCTACAGTACCATAGAAAGAAAATAACTGTGTTTTTCAATCTGTCTTTGGACAGGGGACGTTCATTCGCATTCACTTTGGAGCCACAGGAAAGCTGGTGTCAGCGGACATTGAAACCTGTGAGTCCAAACACTCTATCTGGCACCTTGGCTTTGGCCACAGAGGCATCTCCTGGGGACCCTAAAATCACATCGTTTTTTGTTATCTTAGATCTCTTAGAAAAATCCAGGGTGGCATTTCAGTTATCCCGTGAGAGAGGCTATTATATTTTTTACCAAATCATGTCAAACAAGAAGCCGGAACTTATGGGTAAGTTCCTTGGTTATCATTCTCATCTTCCAAATCGATCACATTGGAAAAAAACTCAGAGTCAGTTGTGCATAAGATGCTAAAGGGATCCTTCTGCTTCACAGACCTGCTTCTCATTTCAACCAACCCCTTTGACTTCCCCTTTGTGAGCCAAGGAGAGGTCACCGTGGCCAGTATTGATGACAGTGAGGAACTGTTGGCCACTGATGTAAGTATTTTGTGTGTTTATTTACTTACGTAAGGAATTGTTGAATTTATGAACTGAGAGGTACCCATGATCTCAGGAGGAAGCTGGGATGCAGGGATGCTCAGTGATTAGACCCAAGAGCTCAGAGAATTAGTACAGATCACACCCCTCCCCCACTTGGTTCCATTTCAGAAGATTCCAGGAAATGGGAATACAGAAAGTTCTCCAAAATAGGCCTTCAGTTCCATTCTCCAGCTTTTTAGAGTAAATGTTTGCATGGATAAGGTCTTTAAAGTTTTTGTTGGAAGTTTTCAGGGTACAAAACCATCTACATGGTTCTTTTAAGAAAATCTAGAAAATACAGAAAAGTCTAAAGCAGGAGAAAAACAGTCCCGCTCTGCAGCAGCCGTTCCATTCCTCCGGTTACCTGCCACCTCCGGCTCACAGTAGGCACCCACCTCCTCAATACACCTGTCAGGCCTCTGGCCTTTAGCTTTGGGGAGTATCTCCAGGGTCAATAACCATAATATTAACTAAGTGCATTGAGCACTCACGCATGCTAGGAACTGAGAAAAGAGCTTTGCCTCAACAAAACCTCTGGGATCAGCACCACTGCTACCCCTGTTTCATAAAGGTAGAAGCTGAGTCTTAGAAAAATAACACACGATTTGCACGAAGACAGTTTGTAAACGACAGTCTGAACCCAGATTTGCCCAACCCCAGAACTTGCATTTTTAACCCTAACCCTAACCCCTAACCCTAACCCTAAACCCTAAACCCTAACCCTAAACCCTAAACCCTAACCCTAAACCCTAACCCTAACACTAAACCCTAACCCTAACCCTAACAACCCTAACCTTAACCCTAACCCGAACCCTAACCCTAACCCTCTAACCCTAACCCTAACCCTAAACCCTAACCCTAACCCTAACAACCCTAACCTTAACACTAACCCGAACCCTAACCCTAACCCTCTAACCCTAACCCTAACCCTAAACCCTAAACCCTAACCCTAACCCTAAACCCTAAACCCTAACCCTAAACCCTAATCCTAAACCCTAAACCCTAACCCTAACTCTAACCCTAACGACCCTGACCCTGACCCTGACCCTGGCCCTGGCCCTAACCCTAACCCTAACCTCATAGTGTTGCTGACCCTTCCATTGATATAATTGTATGTAATTGAACTTATTCAATATATCTATTAAACATCTGCCCTCTGCCCAACACCCTCCCAGGTGTTGGAAATGCAATGAAAATACTCCATAAGGTGCGCACCTGGTGGGCACATTGTTAACAAAAGGCTTTTACATTTTCACCAGTAGTTTCTCCTTAAGGTCATCACTTGCCAATTAATGACCATGCTGTTTAGGAAGCTCATTAAACACCCAGGAGTCACGGTTCCCTGCAGGCTCTCCCGTTCTCCCTCGGGCACTCTTCCACCCTCTCTAGGTTTCAGTTTCCAGGAACTCGAGCCTATTGAGAGAGTGCGGAAATAGCTAATCTGGTTTTTGGATGATAGACCATAAACCAGATTTAAAGAAAAATATGTCATTGCTGGTTTTCATTCAAACAGACAGGTATAATGAAGGAAGGAACCCCTCTGGCCCTCCAGGAGTTGCCTGGGAACCTAGTCTGTGAAATACTTATACATCAAGAGATGGCTCTGAGCTGGAATTCTACAAAAGAAGAGTAGAGCAACCCAGTACAGCTTTATACCCCCTCAGCCGCAGGAGGAGAATGGCTGCAGGCTACTGAAAGCCAGCAGCATTGACAAATTAACTCCCCCCAGCCTTTGCCAAACTACAGTGGTACCTCTGAGTTCTCTGTTTCCTTCTCTATTCTGACTCTTTTCTCAATAAATCCACATTTCTTAATATAGTGTCACAGTGGAAGCAAAACAGACCTTCAATTTTCAGACCTCAATTTATAAAGCAAAGGTTCTAGGGGTTTTGTTTTTAAATTAAAGGACCACATAATTTGAAAATTGTACAGGTTCTAATTCTTCAGTTCCAAGACACCAAACACACTGCATGCGGTCCCCATGGAAAGGCCCCTCTCAGCAGAAGCGCCACCGATTCCACAATGAAAGGGCAGCAAGGTGCCCTTCTCCCTTCTCTGCTGCCTGGATGGCCCCCATGTTTTTCAATCCATGCCCCCTGGCAAGTTTCTAAGGTGCAATTCTGAGACCCTTCCCTTTCCCATCCCAGCAGGTGTCCAAGGGCCGGCCCGGGCTGGAGACGTGCAGGAAGCAGAGCTGGGCCAGCTGGCCAGAGTGGGGTTTGGGGGTTCTCAGCAGGAGAAATCACCATGCAGGATAAATCCCTTGGCCTTGCCATAAGCCAAGGGCAAGTCTCTCAGGGCTACGGGCCCTCTCAGGTTCTCCTTGCAGATACCTCGCATGGGGCACTTGGCTACTTGGGAAAACCGCGCGGGAGTGAGCTTTACACCAGCAGATGTTTTGTAAAATTGAACGGGGTAGGCTCGGGCCTGTCCTCAAAGCCTCTACTCAAAGGCGAGCCCTTCCTGCGGCCGCCAGGTTAGGGGGCTCCGCGACTGTGCCGAACAGCTCTGGTGTGAGTTGTGGTTCCCTCCTCCACCCACCCCCACGAGCCCCCGTCCCCTTACCTGAGGCCCGCGGCCCTCCGCTCCGCGCTTGGATGCCGCTGGGGTGCCAAAGACCCACGGGAGGGGTCGTTCCCGGCCGGCGCCGCATCCGCGCGGCACAGCACGGTCTCGGCACTCCGGGCACGGGCGCCTGGGGCCGGGCGTCCCCTCTCCTGTGAGCGCGAGGCAGGAAGCGGCGCCCCTGCGAGGCCGCTAGCGATGCCCCGGTGCGCGGGCCCCTGCGGCGCGGAGACCGCTCCAGGCTGGACTCAGCGAGGCCAAGGCCGCCAGGACGAGCGCTTGCCGGGACCCGGCTCGGGCGGCGGAGCTGCAGGCCCCCACAAACAACCCAGTTTTTTAAATGGAAAAAGGACTTGAAAAGACCCTTCTCCAGATAAGACATACAAATGGTCAACAAACACCTGAAGAGATGTTAAACATCGTTAGTCACGATGGAAATGCACATTAATACCACAACGCCATACCCCTCCACAAACACTAGAAGGCCTATAATCAAGAGAATTAAAAATAACAAATTTTGGCAAAAATGTAGAGACATTGATACAGAGTTTCCCATGGGGAAAATGAATCGGTCCAGGAGATGGATGGTGAGAATATTTGTACAACAATGTGAATGTAGTTAATGCCACAGAACTGTATACTCAAAATGGTTTAAATGGTAAATGTTACTTTTAATCACAATGAAAAGAATGAATGAAGCACTGATGATACATGTTAGAACATGGATGAACACTGAAAACATTCTAAGTCAAAGAGCTCATGCAGAAAAGGTCACCCAGGTCATACTTAGCTCGTGTGTTTTAAATCCATAAAGGTTTTGAAAATGAGGGAAAGTCTCAGTAATGGTTTCAGAAAAAGAAAACTGGGTCAGAATGGGAAAAGACATTTCCATAGAGTTGCGGAGATGGTGAATGTTGAAGTGGGCCCGTGGATAGGATTATAAGGTAGAACCATAAAATTTCGTCTTTGGGTCTTTATGTTCTGGTTCCCTGGGAGAGGACCCCAGTATTGCATAAAACACACTGGAGTAGTTTATGTGAGGTGGTGTATTTTGTACTGCTACTTATAGTTTTTTTATACACTTGAAATTACTGGGGAGTACATTACTTTTCAAAAGAACCAGGTCAAAACCATGCCCAAAAAAAGCAGAGAAGACATCCAACTTCATAATAGAGGCCAAGCCTTAACCAGATGCGGTTCACCTAAAGTGGTGACGCTCATCATTCTTGTAGGGTCCACGCGTTATTAACAGGCACCATGGGAAGGTTATATTAGGAGCCACTGTGTCTTGGGTGCTGTGGATGACCTGGCTGTAGTAGAAACAGTGGGATTTCTGAATTCTAGTCTCCCACATCAAACCACCAAAAACCTGTTAGAACTAATAAACGAATTTAGTAAAGCTGCAGGGTAAAAAATCAGTACACAAAAATCACTTCTCTTTCTTTCTTTTTTTTTATAAATTTTAAAAAAAATATTTATTTCTTTATTTATCTTTGGCTGCATTGGGTCTTCGTTGCTGTGCACAGACTTTCTCTAGCTGCAGCAAGCAGGGGCTACTCTTCATTGCGGTGCATGGGCTTCTCATTGCGGTGGCTTCTCTTGTTGTGGAGCACGGGCTGTAAGACAGCAGGCTTCAGTAGTTGTGGCACACGACCTCAGCAGTTGTCGCTCGCGGGCTCCAGAGCACAGGCTCAGTGGTTGTGGCGCACGGGCTTAGTTGTTCCGAAGCATGTGGGATCTTCCCAGACCAGGGCTCGAACCCGTGTTCCCTGTATTGGCAGGCAGATTCTTAACCACTGAGCCACAAAGGAAGCCCTAAAAATCACTTGTCTTTCTATACACTTATAATGTGCCATCAGAAAGAGAAATGAAGAAAACAATCCCATTTACAATTGCATCTAAAAAATACCTGGGAATAAATTGAACCAAGGATGTGAAAGCACACTGAAAACTGTAAAACACTGATAAAACAAACTGAACAGACACAAATGAATGGAAAGCTATCCCGTGCTCATGGATGCAAAGAACACTGTTAAAATGTCCATTCTACCAAAAGCAATGTTCAAATGCAAAGCAAGCCTGGTCAGAACTCCAATGGCATTCTTCACAGAAATACAGCAAACGTTCCTAACATTTGTGTGGAAACACAAAGGCCCCTGAATAGCCAAAGGGAGTTTGAGAAAGGAGAACAGGTTGGAGGCATCTCGCTCCCTGACTTCACACTACATTACGAAGCTACAGTCACCAAAAAGTGTGCAATTGGCACAAAAACAGGCACACAGACCAGAGGAACAGGACAGAGACCCAAGAAATAAACCTACGGTTATGCGGTAAGTTAATTCACAAGAAAAGAGCCAAGAACATACACTGGGGAAACAACAGTCCCCTCAATAAATGGTGCTGGCAAAACTGGACACCACACACCAAAGAACACTGCACTCTGTCTACACCACACAAAAACTGGCTAAAAACCCAGTGTTCCACATGAAGCCCTTCCTCTCCTGGGTCCTCTGAGGACAGACACCCTCAGCACTCAACTAGACACAAGAACCTTCTCCCCCACTTTTCCTCACCTTTTCTTTTAGCAGCGTCACCTCCCAGCATGTCCAGAGGAGACCTGCCTCCTGTCAGCGTGAACTGGACCCCACAGTGTCCCAAAGCCCTAGTGGGTCCTGAAGAGACCCGGCTTCTGCTACATCCATTCTGCTGTGGAAATTCAAATTGAAATAGAGCCAAATGACCCATGAATTCTCCAAAATAGTTAAGGAGCAATTAACTAGAAACCGTAAGAAATGAAATGATTATAGACACAGACTTATTTTTTTTTTAATATTTATTTATTTAGCTTTGCTGGGTCTTAGCTGTGTCACACGGGACCTTTTTCTTTTTTAAGTTGCAGCATGCGAACTCTTAGTTGAGGCACGTGGGATCTACTTCCCTGACCAGGGATGGAACCCAGGCCCCCTGCACTGGGAGCACGGAGCCTTAGCCACAGGACCACCAGGGAAGTCCCTAGACATAAACTTTAAAACTTATGCCAAATTCACACAAATTTATTCACAGACATTTCAAATGCAAGGCTATGAAAATTACAGAGAAACATAGAAGAAAATCTACATGACCTTGGATTTCATCTATAGATCACGAGCTTTGAGTTTTAACATACAAGGCCAATCACAAAAGAAAAAAATATGGTGGACTTTATAAAATTAAAGATTTCTACTCTCAAAGACCTTATTCACAAAGTCAAAATGAGGCAGGAGATAAATGGTCTCCAGCCTACGCATTTACAACTGGCCTCCGGTTCACACTTCCTGGGGTGAGGAAAAAATGGGCTCCTGGCTGGACATTCATTACCAACCCCCTGTTTACTTTTCCTGAAACAAGAGACAAACGGGCTCTAGGACTACATATTTATGACCGGACTCCTGTCTATATTTCGAGGTCTGCACCTCGATATGAAAACCAGCAACAGAAATAGGGTAAATAACCAGACATTGGACATTTTTATGCGAGGGACAGAGTGGGACTAAACCCTGTTAAAAGATCAAGAGGTCATGTATTTCTCATCCTTGGGGCAAGGGAAACATTGCACATGTGCAGAAAGGTTCCTTGGGGGTCAAAAAGGAAGGGGCACCACCCCAAAATAGGTGATGCTAAGGTCGTCCCACAGGCCTCTGGGTGGTAATCCATCTTGGAAAAAAGTTGCACACGCATGTTGGGGAGGGTCCTAGGGCAGGGCAGGTGTGGAAAAAGAAACCAGATAATTGGCCAGAGGTGAACAGAGACCCGGAAGAACTGCCCTATATAAGTGACTTAACCGCCTCTCTACTGCACTCCTCCTCATTAGGGAGGGTGTCCACACCCTTCCTCTCCAGGTGTGCATCTCTGCCTTGCTTCTGTCTGAACAAACTGTTTCTCTGTGTGCTCTCCCACTTGTTGCTATGTCTCTAATAATAAACTTTGTACCTGTTTTTACAGTTTTTACCTCTATGAGAAATGCATTTTTCACTGGGGGCAAGAGCTAGTGGGGGTGGTGGCTAGGATTCCTGGTTTTCATCCAGGCTCCCCAGGTTCAATTCCTGGGCAGGGAATGAAGATCTCGCTTCATGCCACCACTCACTGCTGCCTCTCCAAGATAAAAAAGACAAGCCACAAACTGGGAGAAAAATACTTGTAAACCACATATCCAGTAAACGACTTGGACTCAAAATGGACAAAGACCTCTAGAACAACCCCATTTTAAAAATGGGTAAGGATTTGAACACACACCTGGCCAAAAAAATATACAGCTAATAAAAATCATACAAAAATTATACAAAAAATCATATACTATTAGGGATTTCCAAATTAAAATCGTGAGCCATCACAGCACACCTACTAGGATGGCTAAACTCCAACAAAACCATGGCAACACCGACTGCTGGAGGGTGAGGAGCAACCCCTCCTCATGGCTGGGGTGCAGGCACAGCCACTTGGCAAGACAGTTCCGCAGCTTTTTTCCACAACTAATCAAGCCTCCCCTCGGGGTCCAACAATTATGCGTCCAGTATATAGGCAACTGCTTTGAAAATCTATGTCTAAAAGCAGAAAAGGATGAAGTTATGCACAGCAGCACTATTCATAATGGCTAAAAACCTGAAGAAATCGGGATATCCTTCACTAGATGACTGCATAAGCAAAGTGGAGGACATCCATGTCAAGGCGAGCAGAATACACCACGCCAATATATGTCTCTCTGGCATAAGGATTATTTCAGTCTCATTCAAAAAAAGAAAGATAGAAAAAACTGACTAGAGACTGACCTTTTATGAAGGACATTTATAAGGAAATCTCCATTTGTAACGGAGTGTCCCTCTTTGCACCAGAAATAGAAGGATGATTAAATCTCAAGCCACTCTTATCAACGGAGAAGTCCCGACTTAAATCTGCATACAATACCTTTGTTTACTGTGCTTTGCATGATAACCTGCCACTATTGGCTTCCTCCCTTCCCCAAGGTCTTTTGTTTTTATCTGAAGATGGTATTTGGTATTTAAGGTGATGGCTTTGGCCATTTCAGGGACTGACTCAATTTTTCTGGGTAGCTCCCCTGTATACAGGAGGTATACATGCTGTTAAACTTCTGTTTTTCTACTGTTAATCTGGCTTTTATTAGACGGCGGGGGTGGGGCTCAACCAAGAACCTAGAAGGACAGAGTGAAAATTGTTTTTCCTCCCATACACATGCAATGGAATACTACTCAGCAGCAGAAAGGAATGCACCATCAGCCTATGGAAAGACATGGATAAACCCTCAGTATATACTGCTACGTGAAAGCATCCAGGCTGAGGAGGCTGCACACAGTATGACCCCATTGGTGACATTCTGGGAAAGGCAAAGCTACACAGATGATAAGCAGATCATGGGGTGGGGGGTTTGAAGTGTTCCATGTGACACTCTAGGATGGATACCTGTCACTATGCATTTGTCTAAGCCCACAGATGTGTATAGCCCAAGGGGTCAATCATAATCTATTCAAATTTAGTTATTTACAGTGTAGGGGTATTACAGGATGGAATACTCAAGGTGACCGAATCTAACTGTATTAGAAATGCATGGAAAAATCTCACTGTAGGGGATGGGATAAAAGGTGCTGACCTAAGTTAACTGTGGAAATGAACGCAATCTCTAAACTAAATGCAAAATGTACACAAACAGTGGACTTTATTTTATGGAGTTCTTTCCAGGGTGTAGCAGCTAACAATTCTGAAACCTCTGCACATGTAATCTGGAAAGGAGCAATGCATAGGTAAACGGCAGATAGTGGGCACCAAGCTCCTCATTGTGGGAGTGGGAAGTTACAGATAAGCAAGGGGAGAGCCTCTGCCCTCATAATACTTGGCTGAGCTTCCTGGGAGGATGGTGTGGGGAGTTCACTGGCCATAGGACATGCACAGATCTTTACACTGGGAAGGCTGTGAAGACATAGGAAACTCACACCCCATCTTTCCAACCATACCTGCTGCAAACACTCAGCCCTCTGTAATCAGCCAGTTGCACCTTTTTAGACATTCTTGCCTCCAGGCACATAAAGGAGCGTGAGGGTCTTGCATTACCTCTAAGCTGTCCCAGAATCCAGGCCCTGGGGGATGGAGCCAGGATGGGGGTGCCTGGGCTCCTGACCAGCAGGTGAGAGGAAGGAGGAAGACCAGTCCGGAGGACAGAGGTTCCCTCAAGTCTGTGAGCCCTGGAGCCCTGATCGGATTCACCCCCAGTGGGGACATGGGTGGGGCCTGCAGTGGTTCTGTTTTCCACCCGGGCCCCTTTGATGAAACCATGGCAGCAATGGGCCCAGAAGTCTCCTGGTGGTGTTTCAAACTGACACAGCAGTTTTACAAAGGAACAGGGGAATGAAGCTGAGCTCCTGACGGCCACTTCTTCTGGCTCTGAGTTGCTTCTGTCAGGCCCACAGACACATCCGTGGAGTCTGCTGTAACCCACCTTCCCCAGCCTGGTCTTTCCTCTCCCTCCCTGCGATGAGTCCCGTGACATTTCCAGCCCGGACCCCTCTCCCAGGCCAGACGCCTCTGTCCAGTCACTGCACCCCCATCTCACCTTGGGGGCTAACAGGGCCCTCAGGGGACCGGGATCCTGCAGCTCCCCACACCCAGGAGCAGCCCCACCTTCCCTGGTTGCTGAGCCCAGACACCGGGTGTAACCGAGCAGGACCCTACGGGGCCTTCCCAGGACAGACCCACCCCCCCCCCATATCCTCTGCTGTAGCTCCTCTCTGAAGTACCTGGATAACAGCATCTGATGCACGCTTCCTGAGTTGTTTTACAGACTTCTACCAGATGGAAGACATTAACTACTGTACTTGATGATCAAGAGCCCCCAGACCTACTGGCACCTAAGCATTGATACTGTTCACCACCCTGTTACCTCACCATCAACCAACCAGAGAATTGTGCACCAGCTGATCTCATACCCTGCGACCCCCTCCTCCAAATTCACACTAATTCCCCTCTACACCCACAGCCCTGGCCCAAGCCCGATCTAGTGTCTGGTTCCTCCATCAGGCCCTGGCAAATCTCCCTGCCCCCACAGTGCGTCTCACATCCCACCCCAACGTGGTCTTTCTGAAGCATAAACGAGACTGTGACTCTCTCCCACATGTAATCCCCAAATGTTTCCCCACTTTCGCTAGGGTATCTGCTGGGAGAGACATCTGCCAAGGCCCTGAGAGTCCCCGGCATCCCTACTGGGCTGGTGGCTCCTGGGTTCCCTGACAATGAGCACCTCAGCCGGCCAGGAGACACGGCAGGAAACCCCAGAACTGCTCACCTCAGGAGGGGACTGGCACGGCCACGGCCTGATCAGAGAGAGCAGAGAAGGGTTCCCCAACTGGGACACAAACACTGCACGAGTGGCCTCTCCCTTAGCTATCGCATGATCCCCATGGGACCTGAGGGAAGGAAGGACCGAGGCACACTTGGTTCCTAAGGAGGATGGGATAGGCTCAGTCACATCCCCCCAAATTCACATGCTGAATCCCTAAACCCCGGGACCCCAGGATGTGGCTGTATTTGGAGATGGGGTTTTTAAAGAGGTGATCAAGGTAAAATGAGGTCACTAGGGTGGATCCTAATCCAATAAGACTGATGTCCTACCAGAAGAGATTAGGACACAGAAGATCATGTGAGAAGATGGCTGTCTACACACCAAGAAGAGAAGCCTCAAGGAAAAACCAGCCTGCAGACACCTTGATCTCAGACGGCATCCAGGACTAGGAGGTAGGTCTGTTGTTCAAGCTCCCCGGTCTGTGGTGTTTGTTATGGCAGCCCCGAGCAGACTCACACACAGGGTAAAGAAGGTCTCACACTAGATAGCCCACTCTCCATTCCCCTGTATGTGAGTTACAGTAGCCTCAGGAACTGAGGAAGGTGTGCCCGAGGAAAGGCACAAGATATGAGATTTTAGGCATAACACGACTGCACTGATATCTTTTTTTCCTTCTTTAAAGATTTTTAAAATCTTTAATTTATTTTTGGCTGCGTTAGGTCTTCATTGCTGCACACGGGATTTCTCTAGTTGCGGCGAGGGGGGCTTCTCTTCACTGCGGTGCGCGGGCTTCTCATTGCGGTGGCTTCTCTTGTTGCGGAGCACGGGCTCTAGGCGTGGGGGCTCAGTAGTTGTGGCACACGGGCATAGCTGCTCTGCGGCATGTGGGATTTTCCCGGACCAGGTCTCGAACCCGTGTGCCCTGCATCCGCAGGCAGATTATCAACCACTACACCATCAGGGAAGCCCCATGACTGCACTGATCTTAAACGAGCCTGATCTACATTCACACGAGATGGTTTTGTCCTGTATATACACCCACATTAGCACCTTCAGTCTCAAGGGCAGACCTTTGTCTTCACCACCTCCACTGAGAGCATTACCTTAATCTGCTCTGAACCACCTCCTATAGGATTTCCAGAACCACAAAGCATCAGAGACTGCATGCTGCTGTGTAATCATGTTTCACAGGACCAGAGGCTGTGCGCCAGCTTCCGGGTGACCCTGCCACAGCAGAGCCGCCCAGCTGTCCACCAGAACCCACGTCCCTTTCTCCTGTTCACAGCCAGCCTGCACCTCCCAGCCTTCCCACCCATTGCAGCTCCAAATGGAAGTGATGGAGGTGGTGAGGACCTTGGCCAGCCTGTGTCCTAGGATGGAGGGCATGGTGCCATGTGGTCACCCCATCCCCTGCTGGTTGGAGCCCTCCACCTGAAAGCAGGGAAGAGAAACAAGGAGGACAGAGCCTGGGCCCCGACCCCCACCTGCCCTGAACTATCACATGAAGGGAACACAGACATCTTGAGCATCAGACTATTTTGGGGGGACACTTTGTTCCAGTAACAAACCTTTGCTTTAAAAACCAAGGTGCTTTACAGATCCCTCCCCAACTGTAACAGAAAGTGAGGCTTAATTTCATCATAGAATAAAGTTATGAGGAATTTACAGGCCAAAGAAACTTAGGTTTGGGATACTCAATTAGTGAAGAATCTAAACAGAGTTTGGGCTTGGAGCAGTAAATTAAAGAAGTACCAAGTGTTGTTCATATAGGCTTCTGCACCTTTCACATGAGAGACTTACTTCCTGCTTTCAAGGAGACAGAGAGTCAGAGTGTCCCTCTTGCACCAGCCATTTATTAAGGAACTGTAATTCAAAGTAATCGATATGCCACTGTGGAGCAGCCCTCCCTGAGACCCAGCAATACACAGAGGTGGGAATACATGCATATATTTCCTTGCATTATCAGCTGAGCACTTTCAGCTCCTATATGTAACTTTTTCATAACATTCTCTAGTAAAAGGAACCAGAGCTCTTTGAAATTATGGCTGACACTAGGACTGACACAGTAAATATATGAGCCAGGACAATCTTGACTCTTATATCAGAAAATAAGGAAGTATCAAGAAAAAAAATCCACAGAGTGGAATGGTGTCAAAGGAAAACAGGAGCCAATGGAAAGAGCTCTCAATAGCCAAAGTAGGAATGAACTTAGCAACAAAATCTGGACTGCTGGCTTATAACAAAAAGTTAAAAAAACAAAGAAAACAAACAAAAAAAACTGTCCACAGGTGTCCATGCTGGTAAAAATAAGTAACTGCATAGGGTTTTGTTTGTTTGTTTTCATCAATAAGGTTGAATAGAAATCTCCTATGTGGAAGTCCCAATAATTGATGTGGACACTCAGCCATCCATGGATTGTGGAGGTGGAGATAACTCCTGTCTCCATAAGTGCTGCTTCCCAAAGTAGCTTCCTCCTGAAGAAGACACACAGTACGGAAGTGGGAAAAACTTAACTTCATTGTGGGGAAATCTGACAAACTACCTCAGCCAGGTGACCAAAGTTAATAGTAACAGTGATAAGTTGCCCTGAGAGCCTGTTCCCTTGATATAAAGTGATGAGAAAGCACTTTACCTCTGTGATCTGCTTACTCAAAACGCATAACTCAAGCCTAATCCTGAGAAAAACACCAAGTAAATTCCAATGCGGGACAGTCAACAAAGTATCTGACCAGTACTCCTCACCAATGTCAAAGTCATAGAAACAAGGACAGTCTGAGAAACTGTGAAAGTCCAGAAGAGCCTAAACAGACATGATGACTAAATGTCACATGACACACTGGATGGCATCCTGGAAGAGAAAAACTTAGAATGAAGGAAACCCAAATGAAATATGGATGTCAGTTAATAAGTGACAATTCAGATGAAAACTAGAATGAGAAACCTATTGCATCACACTAGAAATCTAGAGGAAATGGGTAACTTCCTAGTAAAAACACACATTAACAAAACGGAACATAACAAAGGAAAATACAAACACAACAGTTAAGCCACCAAAAGACCTCTTCCCCCTTTTGCTTGTCCTTTCATTGTTCCGAGATTTCGCTCTCCTGGGACAGGGAAGGAACAGAGACACAGCAGTCTGGCAGTTCCCCTAAGTTCGGACCCTGCTCAGTGTCTTCATCTCTCCCAGCCATGCCCCATCCAGTAGGGCACCCAAGGGAGTCTCAGGGATTATTCGTTCTGATGTATCAGCTATGACATTTTTGATTCCAATGGACTGGACACACTTACTAAAGTAAAATAAAACATTATTTTTAAACGATAGAAATAAATTAATAACTGCAAGAGACAGGTTTAAGAGTGGATCTGGACCTGGCAGTTCTGGTGGCTCACTCTCTTGCAGTGTGATCTGGTCTCCCTCCAATCCTTTGTGCTGCTAAATGCCTTTGGGTGGCCCCATGCACAGGAACACTCTCTCTCACTGCATCCAGGGCTTCCAGAAACTGCAGGCGACACCCACTCAATGTCCATTTTAACAGAAAAGAAGAGGTTCAGTTAAGGTCAGGGGCTGTGGTCACCCATCCAGGGCTCTTGCTGTCCTCCCTTGATGGCAGGAAGCTCTTCCACTAGCTAAAATAGCAACTTTGCTGTTGGTGGTAAACTCAAGACTCTTGCTTTGGGCATCGGGGCCTCACATCAGAGGCTGGCCCTGATTGCCAGTGTACCTCAAAAGGCACACAGACTTCATTCGTGTCCCTGGGAGTTGGGAGCCCAGGAGTCACACCTGCCCTCTGACTATATTAATCACCCATCTCCACAGAACACATTTGCTCATTTCCCAGTCTCTGCTCTCTCCTTTACAGAGAACAGAAACCAAACGGTAGGTGGTAAGGAAACTGTTACTCAGCGGAGCAGTGTCTCAAGGATGATTCTATACCGTGGAATCCACAGTTGGCTGGCTTTCCGGAGGCCGCAGGGACTGGGCCCGGGATGCACGTGGCTCCTGGAGACCACGTGGCCTCAGAGTGAAAACACCAGCTGGGAAGCCACTTGCTCCCATACCTTTGATTTTTAATGAGTATGAATGTCAAAGGTTTGCAACAACCCGAAGGCCAGAGGATTGCAGGGCCACGGTCTGCTGTATGCTGCTTGTGGCCAGGGCCACACTCAATGTCTGGAGGGTTACGTCCTCTCGGAAGGCTGAGAGGCTATGAGGGAGGAGGCCCTTTTCTCAATCACATGGATGTAGGGAACTGAAACATCCCAAGGGGCCGTCTACGCTGCCCAGGTAGCTGTTCAATTGCCCAGCAGCAAAGTCAGCACAGCGATTGGCCACAGGGGCTTGACAGGGCCCAGGCAGGCCTAAGCTGGAGGACCACAGATGCCTGCCTGGATGGTCAGGGATCAAGGGATATTCTGAGATTTTATTATCTACTACTGCCCACTCAAATGGGACGAAGGATGCAGCCAGTCCTGAAGGGCACCGCCAGCCCTCAAGAAAGCAGCATATGGGGGCTGGCAGCGCTACAGCCTTGCATGCGTGCCAACATGTCCCACTGAGCGCACTGCGTGTCAGGGCTGGGCTGGAACCTGGGTCCGGCCCCACCCTCCCCATGTTGGCGGCGGGGGACCTTCCTGACTTCTGAGGCCCTCCACAACCACAGACTGAGGTTAAGTTGGAGATGAAACAGCCAGCAACCAGAGCAGACATTTCATTCATCTTCTTTAAAGTCCAGGATGCGGAGAGGAAGCAGAGGCGGAGCAGAAAACCAACAGTCCAGCTCGACCCCGCGTCACTTGTACCAGGTGAGTCCCATCCATCGTGCAGGCTCAGATAGAAGAGAGAGGGGAAGGCGAAGCAGGCCCATTAGATCGTGAACACTAGGTGTGTAAAGTATGAGTACTTTCTGGTTTTCTTTATATTTACAGGAATTTCTATTTTTCAATCATTAAGATACACTATTAGTAAAATAAAAAGATTAAAATTGTGTACACCTTTTCACACGCCCCTCACTAAATGTGAATTCTCTAGAAGGTACACATCTTCTGAAATCTCTTCTTACAAGAGTCACGGATTTACTTACTAAAAGCTGGCTGGAATCAACACAGGTGACTTTGCAGTTTTAGGATTGCCTGGGTCCGTGGCTTGCCGGGCTGCAGTTCCTACTTTCCAGCTCTGTAAGATGCAGGTGGAGAAGCAAGGGTGAGACCTGTCTCTCTATGAGCTGTTCAGCTAGGACTCTGAGGTACCTACCTTGTGCAGCACTTGGTAGCAGAAGCACGGGTCACAGCAGGAACAGAGTACTTGGTCTCGGCCCTTAGATGACCCAGAGCGGACATTACATACTCAGCCAACAACCAGAAAAGAGAGTCCCTTTATTAAAAAAAAGAAAAAAAAAGACATTCAGCCAGCACCTGGGGTTCACCCAGGCCTGCTCTTCCCTTCTGTTCCCCCTCTAACACAGGCCAACGAGATAGCTCTGGGCAAAGCTGTGTTCCCACTGACCTCCCACCCACCTCAGTCAGGTCTTGCTGAACCCAGAGCGCCAGGAATGCTGACCATCCTTGCAGTTTGGGGCCCCAAGGCTATAAGCTCACCCCAGTGGGCCAGCTCTCTGGGGTCCTTCCGGCACACTCCCGAGGGTAGTGATGGGGACGCAGCTGGAATCTGAGTCGCACAGTCTGCTCATTTCACCTTCACTCGTTACGAAAAAGGTCTTTACCCATGAAACATTCACCCCACTTTTGGTCCTTTAAAAAAACAAATTTTCTTAGGAACTATTACACCAAAGTATCTTCCGGAAAGCAAACGTTCAGCAATAAGATTTACTTCAGTACAATTTCATTTTATGTACATACAAGTGTACTTAAAGAGGACCATGTATAAAATGAGATGCCTAGTTTGCCATTTCTTTGAAGTCTGAGGCACCTGAGGTTTATGATTGTTCCTTTCATAGAGTACTGTATTCCCGCCTTTATTTCCAGACCCAAGGATGGGGAACAAAGGTGAAACAGGTCTGCACACAGCAAAATGTCTTCAGAAATCTGCAAACCCAGCTTCTTACAGGAGTTAAAGGTTAAGGACCAGGACAATGAAAGGGCGTGTGGGGGAAGGCATAGCAAGTAACCAAAACAAGGTGTCTGCGACCAGCCCACCTTCTCTGTCAGGAGTGTGCACCTGGAGCTGGTCTCTGTGTTTGGGGAGCCCTTGTGCTTCACAGAAGCAGTGCTGAGCCAGGGCGAAGCAGCTGGCCACAGACACCACCTGCCAAGTACCCACTCTCAGTCCTGAGCTAAGCTTAAACCATAATTACATTTATTTACTTATTTACTGTGACAGGCAACGTGCTCAGTACTTGGAGTGACTATATTCCCCCCCATTTTATTGTTTTAAACCACTTTATGAAGGTATCATTGACATACAGAAAGCTGTACATGATTAATACATGCAAATTTGTGAGTATGGAGACAGATTACACCCATGAAACCATCACCACAATCTACACCGTAAACATATGTGTCACTCCAAAGGTGTCCTCCCGACCTATTCATTCCTTTATTATTATTCCTATTATCATCATTCTTTGTGTGTATGGTAAGAACACTTAAGATAGGAGCCATCCTCAGTAAATTTTAAGCACACAATACAGTATTGTTAACTACAGGCACCATATTATACAGCAGAACTCTAGAACTTGTTCATCTGGCATAACTGAAACTTTGTGCCCTTGCACTAGCACCTCCCAATTTCTCAGGGACTCAGACGGGGTGACCTGTTGCCTCGGGCCTTGACAGCTGGGAGGAGGCAGAGCCTTGGCGTCTTCCTGCTCTGTCCAGAGCTACGTGCGGTCAGCAAATGCTCTGCCCCTGGCCGCAGCCCCTTGCTCACACGCCCTGGTGTAAAACCCCAAGTTTAGACCCCAGGCCACCCATGCATGAGTGGCAGAAACCCTTCCCCAGGGACCTCCCTCTGCCTCCTTTTTCTAGTCTTCTCCCTCCCTCCCTCCCATGCCTCTCCTTGCTTCCCCGTGAAGAAGGAGCTGGTGGAGAAAAGCAAAGCCCGGCAGCTACAATGACACACACACACACACACACACACACACACACACACAGTACTCCCTGCGGTGAGGGCTGCTCTGAGTGGTCGGTGCATTCACACATTAAGCCTCATGACGACCTCGGGAGGGCAGTCCTCACTGTTCCCCCATTTCACAGATGAGGGCCCGAGGCAGAGGACAGCAGTAGCGCATCCACCCTCACACAGGATGAGGCCCAGACGCCCCTAACCTGTGGCTCACCTGGCTCCAGCCACAGCCGCCTCGGGTTCTCGCAGACTCTGCTGGGTCTTTTCCACAAATCCCTTCGACACCTACAGGCTCTTAACTAATCTACGAGGGCAAGTTACTCAAGTTCATCTGAAAAACACCCCCCCGCAGGCTTCTAACCAGCTATGAGCAAGGGAAAAACTGAAGACAGATGGGAGAGCCCAGGTTACAGAAGAGGTTGAAGCAGCTGCTTCGTTGGCACAGTAGGAGAAGGGAGAGCTTGGCAAGGAAAAGAAGGTGCGTGGCTGGGAAGGAGGGGCGTGTGGACCCTCTCAAATCCCCGTCCTCCACTCAAGCACAGACTTGGACCAAGCCCAAAGCAATGTGAGGACTCTGCAGTCAACAGGTTGAAGAAGGCGTACACCCTGGACCAAGGCCAAGTGCCAGCCAATGTCTTCAGAAGGGAAGAAAAATATAAAGTAGGTAGCTCTGCTTGGAGTCTTTGAGATTGAGCTGCGAGGGGCAGACCCCAGCATCATGCCACTCCAGCACATGTTCATGCCCAGAGGTACATTCTTCATGGGCAACTGTGGACATTTGTGGAACATATCTTCCCTTTTTCTCCACAGAAGAAGAACCTGAGAGTCAGAGAACTGAGATATCCCGTGGAGGAGCACACACCATTTACAGGTTGTAAATAGCTTCAGGAGGTCACCACTGCTGACCAAGCCCCAGCTGCATGTGCATTTAGGCACACAGGTGGGTCAAGAGTCAGGCAGGGTCCTTTTGCAAAGCTGCCTCGCTAAGCTTCCACTCTAATAAGGTTTTGGTTACAGAAATGCATACTCATGGCAGAAGTTTTTAAAATGCAGAAGATAACTGAGAAGTAAAAATTCCCTGTTCTTCCCTCCCAAGAGATACCGCCACTAACCTACTGATCCATCCATCTCCTTTCAGCCTCAGGCTGAGCCCCTCTGACCTGGACATCAGTCTGGCGTGGACACCACACCCCGCACGACCTCTCGATGTCCAGTGCGGAGTGGCCAGCGTGCTGGGGCTTGGGGATGGGGTGGTCTGCGCCTGGGAGAGCCTTCTGAAGAGGGCAGCTCCGAAAGGCACAGGCCGCGGGGCACGGTGTGAGGCTGTGTCTTGGTCACACCTCTGCTGCTGACCAGCGGGTCCTGGAGCCTCGCGACTCAGGGGCGCTCCGCACCGCAGCCGCCACCTCGCTGCTACTCGGCCTGATTCGTCTCTTTCTACCCCAAATACCACCCTGTGCATTACCAGTGACACCAAGACCAAGCCTGCTAGCGCCAAATCCAGCAATCCCTCCTCCTGGCTTTGCAGACCCTGCTCTACAACAGCGGGGAGCGCGGGGGTGAAGCGCACTCTGCGTGCACAGAATTCAGGGAGCTAACGAGGCCCTCAGGCCCCGACCCCTAAAGCCAGGGCACTGGGTCACTCACCAGCAGCGGACAGCAAAAGGCCCTTAAATCGGAGCAAGCTACAGGAGAGGACCATCGCCCCCTTGTGGGCAGGAAGGGGGTTGGGCTGTCTCCTGAGCTCCTCCTGGAGGCCAGCATTGCCACATGCATAGATTTCTCATCCTCAGCACTGCTGACATTCTGGGCTGAATCGCTCCCTGCGGTGGGTTTTGTCCTGGGCTTTGCAGTGTGTTTAGCAGTGTCCCTGGCCACTGGCCACTAGCCCACCCTCCAGAAATTGCCAGGTGTCTCTGGGGAGGGAGGGTAAACTGTTCTGTTCAGGGACCCCTGCACTCATCCTGCCGCTCCGGCCAGCCCAGGGGCCACCGCGCCTGCAGGACTCACCTCCTAACCAGGCATACCGCGGAGGGTGGGCGGGGAGGGTACAGGCTGGAGTCTCTTCTCCCCCAGAGTTGGCATCCAAAAATCCTAACTGCTGATTCTGCAACTCCCATGAGGTTGACATTTCTCCCCTCTCTTATCAGGGGCTTGAAAACAATTTATCTCTCTGTGGTTTCATTATTAAATCCCTTTTCTTTCTGATGAAAATGCCTTTGGTCCCTAAATACATAGAAGTTTACGATTTTAAGTGTACTGCTACTTCTATTTTAGATACTGATGACTATGAGGGCAAACCTAGGCCTTTTGGGAAACACATTTTTCTGGGTCTAACATGTTTCCTTTTTGATACTGGGGGGCTCGGGTAGCAGTTTGGGATGGATTATTTGAAGCCAAAGATTTGAGGATTGCATCCTTACACCTGCCTATTTGCCCTCTCAGTCTCCATCTGAAACGAGCCTGGATACATGGAAAGTGTGGACCTCGGCAGCCAGGATCTCAGTGAAGGGACGCCGCTGGCTGAGCTCTGTCCGTTCATGTGAAGGGCAAACTGCTCACTCCTGAACCTCTCCACCTTGGACCAGGTGTCGCATTGCAGGGAAGGTACAACCTACAGACACTTTTATTGGCAGACCTCTTTAAAGATTTCAAAGTGGGGCCACATGGTGTACGTTTGTTGCCAGGATTTCGCCATGCATACGGGCGGGTAGCGCTGTGGTGCCCACCTTACAAATAAAGAAAGCTGAGGCTCACTTAAGTGGCTTGCCCAAGTTGACCTAGATTCTGGTCTTTCATGGGATGCCTGCAGGACACACAACAGGAATATAAGGCCTCTACGCACTCCCAACACCTCTGATGAGATGGCTTCTGCCGTCAGGCCCCCATTTCCCAGCGGACACGTAGCACACTTACACGTGCTTCCTAACAAGTGAAAAGAGACACGAGCTACACACTGGGCACTTCCCTGAATCAGCATCTCTACACGGGGTGTTCTGTGTGTAGCGAACTGCCTCAACTAAGGAATGCCTGAGTTAGGCCTCTGGGCCTGTGCTTGCTCCAAAAGCCTGCACTGTAACACGAAGAAATGTGCTTTACTCACAGTTGGAACGCCAGCCGACGTTCCCTTGGAGGCAGGGTGACTTCAGGTAGTAAGTCCTAGAAGGAATGCTTAGCAGAGTGCTTTTTCAGTAGAGCTCACAATAGGGCAATGAGGCACAATTCCATGGCATGTTAGATGGGGTAGAAACGTTTTCCTAAAGCTGCTAGAGTGCTGAGGAAATCTAGTTCTCTCAAGTAAGAGTGTAGCATGTTGCCCTTTGCTCGGCATACACAGAGGGCATCTGAAGGGCCAACTGACCTGGCTGTTGCTCAGCAAACATAGAGGGGTCTGGGGGTACTCAGGGATCTGTAGGGAAAAGGGTGCCAACCAGGGGGCTTAGGAGTCCTGAAAAGGGTACTTCCTCTAAAATAAAGCAGAGGAGTGACTAAGACATCATGGAAGCAGCTGCACGACTCCCTTTCTGCACGGCTACTCACAGCATTACCACGAGGCCAGTACTCACGTTGAGTTTCCCTTTAGCTCTAGAGCGTGGCAGGATGAGCTCCACCCCGGCCATCGAAGCACCCGGCTTACCTAGAGAAAACTCATTTTCTTCCCAGAGCCATGCCTACAGTGGCTAGTGGCCTGTCAACAGCAGTCAATTTCAAGAAGCTTCAAGGCAGCATGAATGGAGCTTTAAAATGGGAAAGCAAGGCTAGTTCCATCAGGCCCCCATTTCCACGGGCACACGCAGCATACATCCCTGTGCTTTCTAACAAGTCCAAACAGACACAGGTTACCCAGTGGTTCCTTCCCTGAATCAAATCCTCGAAGCAGGGTGTTCTGCAAACAGCAAACTGCCTCAACCAAGGAACGCCCCAGCTTAGCTTCCGGGCCCGTGGCTCTTCAAAAGCCTGCAGTGTTACACGAGGAACTGGGCTTTAGTTGCAGTCGGAACGCAAGCCGACATTCTCCTGGAGGCAGGGTGGCTTCAGGCAGGGGGTCCCAGATCGAATGCGAAGCCGAGGGTTATTCTCAGTGCAGCTCAGACTAAGGCAATGAGTCACACTTGCACGGTATATTGGACCTGCTAGAAAGGTGTTCGTCGACCTGTGGGAGTGATGAGGAAATCAAGCTGTCCCAAGAAAGAGTGCAGTCTGTTGCCCTACACTCGGCATACACGGAGTGGCTCCGAAGGGCTACAGGCCTGGATGTGGCTTAGCAGGCAAATGGGGGCCTGAAGGTACTCAGTGTTCTTGCAGGGAATAGGGTGCCCACGCGGGGTTCCTAGATGTCCTGCAAAGCGTACTGACATTAAAACAATGCAGAGCAGCGGCTACGGCCTCATGGAAAATGCTGCACGCCTTGGCTCCTGTATGGCAATTCAGGGCCTTACCTTGAGCCACGTACTCTCGCTGCATGTCCCTTTAGTGACACAGCATGGTAGGATGCTGACTTTCTCCTCGAGCAGAGTGTCTTGAGGTACAAGGTCCTCGAAAACCCCTAAGCGGAGTGTTTTCTCTTGGCAGCTCAGACGGGGGCCATGAGGAGCACTTCCATGGCACGTCGCACTGGCTAGATATGTGGTCCTGAGGCTGTTCCAGTGCTCTGGAAATGTAGCTCTCTTGAAGAAACGAGCAGTGTGTTGCCCTTCACTCAGCATACACAGAGGGCCTCCGAGGGACCGACCTTTGGGCCTCGATGTTGCCTAGCAGGCCCACAGGGGTCTGGAGGTATTCACTGATCTTGGAGGGAAAATGATGCACACCCGAGGGGCCTAGGAGTCCTGAAAAGGGTACTTCCTTTAAAATAAAGCAGAACAGGGGCTTCCCTGGTGGCGCAGTGGTTGAGAATCTGCCTGCCAACGCAGGGTACACGGGTTCGAGCCCTGGTCTGGGAGGATCCCACAGGCCGCGGAGAAACAGGGCCCGTGAGCCACAACTACTCAGCCTGCACCTCTGGAGCCTGTGCTCCGCAACAAGAGAGGCCGCGATAGTGAGAGGCCTACGCACCGCAATGAAGAGTGGCCCCTACTTACCGCAACTGGAGAGAGCCCTAGCACAAAAACGAAGACCCAACATAGAAATCAATCAATCAATCAATAAGTCTTAAGGAAACAATAAAAAATAAAAAAAATAAAATAAAGCAGAACAGCGACTAAGACCTCATGGAAAGAGCTGCATGCCTCCCTTTCTGCGCGGCTACTCAGGGACTTACCTCGAGGCCAGTACTCACGTTGGGTTTCCCTTTAGCTCTAGAGCGTGGCAGGATGAGCTCCACCCCGGCCATCGAAGCACCCGGCTTACCTAGAGAAAACTCATTTTCTTCCCAGAGCCATGCCTACAGTGGCTAGTGGCCTGTCAACAGCAGTCAATTTCAAGAAGCTTCAAGGCAGCATGAATGGAGCTTTCAAAATGGGAAAGCAAGGCTAGTTCCATCAGGCCCTCATTTCCACGGGCACACGCAGCATACATCCCTGTGCTTTCTAACAAGTCCAAACAGACACAGGTTACCCAGTGGTTTCTTCCCTGAATCAACTCCGCGAAGCAGGGTGTTCTGCAAACAGCGAACTGCCTCAAACAAGGAACGCCCAAGCTAAGTTTCTGGGCCCGTGGCTCTTCAAAAGCCTACAGTGTTACACGAGGAACTGGGCGTTAGTTGCAGTCGGAACGCAAGCCGACATTCTCCTGGAGGCAGGGTGACTTCAGGCAGGGGGTCCCAGATCGAATGCGAAGCCGAGGGTTGTTCTCAGTGCAGCTCAGACTAGGGCAATGAGTCACACTTGCACGGTATGTTGGACCTGCTAGAAAGGTGTTCGTCGACCTGTGGGAGTGATGAGGAAATCAAGCTGTCCCAAGAAAGAGTGCAGTCTGTTGCCCTACACTCGGCATACACAGAGTGGCTCCGAAGGGCTACAGGCCTGGATGTGGCTTAGCAGGCCCATGGAGGCCTGAGGGTACTCAGTGTTCTTGCAGGGAAAAGGGTGCCCACGCGGGGTTCCGAGATGTCCTGCAAAGCGTAGTGACGTTAAAAAAATGCAGAGCAGCGGCTACGGCCTCATGGAAAATGCTGCACGACTCCGCTTCTGTATGGCAATTCAGGGCCTTACCTTGAGGCACGTACTCTCGCTGAGTGTCCCTTTAGTGACACAGCATGGTAGGATGCTGACTTTCTCCTCGAGCAGAGTGACTTGACGTACAAGGTCCTCGAAAACTCCTAAGCGGAGTGTTTTCTTTTGGCAGCTCAGACGGGGGCCATGAGGAGCACTTCCATGGCACGTCGCACTGGCTAGATATGTGGTCCTGAGGCTGTTCCAGTGCTCTGGAAATGTAGCTCTCTTGAAGAAACGAGCAGTGTGTTGCCCTTCACTCGGCATACACAGAGGGCCTCCGAGGGACCGACCTTTGGGCCTCGATGTTGCCTAGCAGGCCCACAGGGGTCTGGAGGTATTCACTGATCTTGGAGGGAAAATGATGCACACCCGAGGGGCCTAGGAGTCCTGAAAAGGGTACTTCCTTTAAAATAAAGCAGAACAGGGGCTTCCCTGGTGGCGCAGTGGTTGAGAATCTGCCTGCCAACGCAGGGTACACGGGTTCGAGCCCTGGTCTGGGAGGATCCCACAGGCCGCGGAGCAACAGGGCCCGTGAGCCACAACTACTCAGCCTGCACCTCTGGAGCCTGTGCTCCGCAACAAGAGAGGCCGCGATACTGAGAGGCCTACGCACCGCAATGAAGAGTGGCCCCTACTTACCGCAATTGGAGAGAGCCCTAGCACAAAAACGAAGACCCAACATAGCAATCAATCAATCAATCAATAAGTCTTAAGGAAACAATAAAAAAAATAAAATAAAGCAGAACAGCGACTAAGACCTCATGGAAAGAGCTGCATGCCTCCCTTTCTGCGTGGCTACACAGGGACTTACCTCGAGGCCAGTACTCATGTTGGGTTTCTCTTTAGCTCTAGAGCGTGGCAGGATGAGCTCCACCCCAGCCATCGAAGGACCCGGCTTACCTAGAGAAAACTCATTTTCTTCCCAGAGCCATGCCTACAGTGGCTAGTGGCCTGTCAACAGCAGTCAATTTCAAGAAGCTTCAAGGCAGCATGAATGGAGCTTTCAAAATGGGAAAGCAAGGCTAGTTCCATCAGGCCCTCATTTCCATGGGCACACGCAGCATACATCCCTGTGCTTTCTAACAAGTCCAAACAGACACAGGTTACCCAGTGGTTCCTTCCCTGAATCAAATCCTCGAAGCAGGGTGTTCTGCAAACAGCGAACTGCCTCAACCAAGGAACGCCCCAGCTTAGCTTCCGGGCCCGTGGCTCTTCAAAAGCCTGCAGTGTTACACGAGGAACTGGGCTTTAGTTGCAGTCGGAACGCAAGCCGACATTCTCCTGGAGGCAGGGTGACTTCAGGCAGGGGGTCCCAGATCGAATGCGAAGCCGAGGGTTGTTCTCAGTGCAGCTCAGACTAGGGCAATGAGTCACACTTGCACGTTATGTTGGACCTGCTAGAAAGGTGTTCGTCGACCTGTGGCAGTGATGAGGAAATCAAGCTGTCCCAAGAAAGAGTGCAGTCTGTTGCCCTACACTCGGCATAGACAGAGTGGCTCCGAAGGGCTACGGGCCTGGATGTGGCTTAGCAGGCCCATGGAGGCCTGAGGGTACTCAGTGTTCTTGCAGGGAATAGGGTGCCCACGCGGGGTTCCTAGATGTCCTGCAAAGCGTACTGACGTTAAAACAATGCAGAACACCGGCTACGGCCTCATGGAAACTGCTGCACGCCTCCGCTTCTGCATGGAAATTCAGGGCCTTACCTCGAGACAACTGCTCACGCTGAGTGTCCCGTTAGCGACACAGCATGGTAGGATGTTGACTTTCTCCTCGAGCAGAGTGACTTCAGGTACGAGGTCCTCGAAGAATCCTAAGCAGAGTGTTTTCTCATGGCAGCTCTGACGGGGGCCATGACGAGCATTTCCTTGGCACGTCGCACTGGCTAGAATTGTGGTCCTGAGGCTATTCCAGTGTTCTGGAAATGTAGCTCTCCTTAAGGAACGAACAGTGTGTTGCCCATCACTCGGCATACAGAGAGGGCCTACGAGGGACCGACCTTTGGGCCTCGATGTTGCTCAGCAGGCCCACAGGGGTCTGGAGGTACTCACTGATCTTGGAGGGATAATGATGCAAACCCGAGGGGCCTAGGAGTCCTGAAAAGGTTAGTTCATTTTAAATAAAGCAGAACAGGGGCTTCCCTGGTAGCGCAGTGGTTGAAAATCTGTCTGCCAATGCAGGGTACACGGGTTCGAACACCGGTCTGGGAGGATCTCACAGGCCGCGGAGGAACTGGGCCCGTGAGCCACAACTAATTAGCCTGCGCCTCTGGAGCCTGTGCTCCGCAACAAGAGAGGCCGCGATAGTGAGAGGCCTACGCACCGCGATGAAGAGTGGCCGGAACTAACCGCAACTGTAAAGGGCCCTAGCACAGAAACGAAGACCAAACATAACAATCAATCAATCAATAAATAAATCTAAAAAAAACAATAAAAAATGAAAAAAATAAAATAAAATAAAGCAAAAGAGCGACTAAGACTTCATGGAAAGAGCTGCATGCCTCCCTTTCTGCGCGGCTACACAGGGACTTACCTCGAGGCCAGTAATCACGTTGAGTTTCCCTTTAGCTCTAGAGCGTGGCAGGATGAGCTCCACCCCGGCCATCGAAGCACCCGGCTTACCTAGAGAAAACTCATTTTCTTCCCAGAGCCATGCCTACAGTGGCTAGTGGCCTGTCAACAGCAGTCAATTTCAAGAAGCTTCAAGGCAGCATGAATGGAGCTTTCAAAATGGGAAAGCAAGGCTAGTTCCATTAGGCCCCCATTTCCAAGGGCACACGCAGCATACATCCCTGTGCTTTCTAACAAGTCCAAACAGACACAGGTTACCCAGTGGTTCCTTCCCTGAATCAAATCCTCGAAGCAGGGTGTTCTGCAAACAGCAAACTGCCTCAACCAAGGAACGCCCCAGCTTAGCTTCCGGGCCCGTGGCTCTTCAAAAGCCTGCAGTGTTACACGAGGAACTGGGCTTTAGTTGCAGTCGGAACGCAAGCCGACATTCTCCTGGAGGCAGGGTGGCTTCAGGCAGGGGGTCCCAGATCGAATGCGAAGCCGAGGGTTATTCTCAGTGCAGCTCAGACTAAGGCAATGAGTCACACTTGCACGGTATATTGGACCTGCTAGAAAGGTGTTCGTCGACCTGTGGGAGTGATGAGGAAATCAAGCTGTCCCAAGAAAGAGTGCAGTCTGTTGCCCTACACTCGGCATACACGGAGTGGCTCCGAAGGGCTACAGGCCTGGATGTGGCTTAGCAGGCAAATGGGGGCCTGAAGGTACTCAGTGTTCTTGCAGGGAATAGGGTGCCCACGCGGGGTTCCTAGATGTCCTGCAAAGCGTACTGACATTAAAACAATGCAGAGCAGCGGCTACGGCCTCATGGAAAATGCTGCACGCCTCCGCTTCTGTATGGCAATTCAGGGCCTTACCTTGAGCCACGTACTCTCGCTGCATGTCCCTTTAGTGACACAGCATGGTAGGATGCTGACTTTCTCCTCGAGCAGAGTGTCTTGAGGTACAAGGTCCTCGAAAACCCCTAAGCGGAGTGTTTTCTCTTGGCAGCTCAGACGGGGGCCATGAGGAGCACTTCCATGGCACGTCGCACTGGCTAGATATGTGGTCCTGAGGCTGTTCCAGTGCTCTGGAAATGTAGCTCTCTTGAAGAAACGAGCAGTGTGTTGCCCTTCACTCAGCATACACAGAGGGCCTCCGAGGGACCGACCTTTGGGCCTCGATGTTGCCTAGCAGGCCCACAGGGGTCTGGAGGTATTCACTGATCTTGGAGGGAAAATGATGCACACCCGAGGGGCCTAGGAGTCCTGAAAAGGGTACTTCCTTTAAAATAAAGCAGAACAGGGGCTTCCCTGGTGGCGCAGTGGTTGAGAATCTGCCTGCCAACGCAGGGTACACGGGTTCGAGCCCTGGTCTGGGAGGATCCCACAGGCCGCGGAGCAACAGGGCCCGTGAGCCACAACTACTGAGCCTGCACCTCTGGAGCCTGTGCTCCGCAACAAGAGAGGCCGCGACAGTGAGAGGCCTACGCACCGCAATGAAGAGTGGCCCCTACTTACCGCAATTGGAGAGAGCCCTAGCACAAAAACGAAGACCCAACATAGCAATCAATCAATCAATCAATAAGTCTTAAGGAAACAATAAAAAATAAAAAAAATAAAATAAAGCAGAACAGCGACTAAGACCTCATGGAAAGAGCTGCATGCCTCCCTTTCTGCGCGGCTACTCAGGGACTTACCTCGAGGCCAGTACTCACGTTGGGTTTCCCTTTAGCTCTAGAGCGTGGCAGGATGAGCTCCACCCCGGCCATCGAAGCACCCGGCTTACCTAGAGAAAACTCATTTTCTTCCCAGAGCCATGCCTACAGTGGCTAGTGGCCTGTCAACAGCAGTCAATTTCAAGAAGCTTCAAGGCAGCATGAATGGAGCTTTCAAAATGGGAAAGCAAGGCTAGTTCCATCAGGCCCTCATTTCCACGGGCACACGCAGCATACATCCCTGTGCTTTCTAACAAGTCCAAACAGACACAGGTTACCCAGTGGTTTCTTCCCTGAATCAACTCCGCGAAGCAGGGTGTTCTGCAAACAGCGAACTGCCTCAACCAAGGAACGCCCAAGCTAAGTTTCCGGGCCCGTGGCTCTTCAAAAGCCTACAGTGTTACACGAGGAACTGGGCGTTAGTTGCAGTCGGAACGCAAGCCGACATTCTCCTGGAGGCAGGGTGACTTCAGGCAGGGGGTCCCAGATCGAATGCGAAGCCGAGGGTTGTTCTCAGTGCAGCTCAGACTAGGGCAATGCGTCACACTTGCACGGTATGTTGGACCTGCTAGAAAGGTGTTCGTCGACCTGTGGGAGTGATGAGGAAATCAAGCTGTCCCAAGAAAGAGTGCAGTCTGTTGCCCTACACTCGGCATACACAGAGTGGCTCCGAAGGGCTACAGGCCTGGATGTGGCTTAGCAGGCCCATGGAGGCCTGAGGGTACTCAGTGTTCTTGCAGGGAAAAGGGTGCCCACGCGGGGTTCCGAGATGTCCTGCAAAGCGTAGTGACGTTAAAAAAATGCAGAGCAGCGGCTACGGCCTCATGGAAAATGCTGCACGACTCCGCTTCTGCATGGCAATTCAGGGCCTTACCTTGAGGCACGTACTCTCGCTGAGTGTCCCTTTAGTGACACAGCATGGTAGGATGCTGACTTTCTCCTCGAGCAGAGTGACTTGACGTACAAGGTCCTCGAAAACTCCTAAGCGGAGTGTTTTCTTTTGGCAGCTCAGACGGGGGCCATGAGGAGCACTTCCATGGCACGTCGCACTGGCTAGATATGTGGTCCTGAGGCTGTTCCAGTGCTCTGGAAATGTAGCTCTCTTGAAGAAACGAGCAGTGTGTTGCCCTTCACTCGGCATACATAGAGGGCCTCAGAGGGACCGACCTTTGGGCCTCGATGTTGCCTAGCAGGCCCACAGGGGTCTGGAGGTATTCACTGATCTTGGAGGGAAAATGATGCACACCCGAGGGGCCTAGGAGTCCTGAAAAGGGTACTTCCTTTAAAATAAAGCAGAACAGGGGCTTCCCTGGTGGCGCAGTGGTTGAGAATCTGCTTGCCAACGCAGGGTACACGGGTTCGAGCCCTGGTCTGGGAGGATCCCACAGGCCGCGGAGCAACAGGGCCCGTGAGCCACAACTACTCAGCCTGCACCTCTGGAGCCTGTGCTCTGCAACAAGAGAGGCCGCGATAGTGAGAGGCCTACGCACCGCAATGAAGAGTGGCCCCTACTTACCGCAATTGGAGAGAGCCCTAGCACAAAAACGAAGACCCAACATAGCAATCAATCAATCAATCAATAAGTCTTAAGGAAACAATAAAAAAAATAAAATAAAGCAGAACAGCGACTAAGACCTCATGGAAAGAGCTGCATGCCTCCCTTTCTGCGCGGCTACACAGGGACTTACCTCGAGGCCAGTACTCACGTTGGGTTTCTCTTTAGCTCTAGAGCGTGGCAGGATGAGCTCCACCCCAGCCATCGAAGCACCCGGCTTACCTAGAGAAAACTCATTTTCTTCCCAGAGCCATGCCTACAGTGGCTAGTGGCCTGTCAACAGCAGTCAATTTCAAGAAGCTTCAAGGCAGCATGAATGGAGCTTTCAAAATGGGAAAGCAAGGCTAGTTCCATCAGGCCCTCATTTCCATGGGCACACGCAGCATACATCCCTGTGCTTTCTAACAAGTCCAAACAGACACAGGTTACCCAGTGGTTCCTTCTCTGAATCAACTCCTCGAAGCAGGGTGTTCTGCAAACAGCGAACTGCCTCAACCAAGGAACGCCCCAGCTTAGCTTCCGGGCCCGTGGCTCTTCAAAAGCCTGCAGTGTTACACGAGGAACTGGGCTTTAGTTGCAGTCGGAACGCAAGCCGACATTCTCCTGGAGGCAGGGTGACTTCAGGCAGGGGGTCCCAGATCGAATGCGAAGCCGAGGGTTGTTCTTAGTGCAGCTCAGACTAGGGCAATGAGTCACACTTGCACGGTATGTTGGACCTGCTAGAAAGGTGTTCGTCGACCTGTGGGAGTGATGAGGAAATCAAGCTGTCCCAAGAAAGAGTGCAGTCTGTTGCCCTACACTCGGCATACACGGAGTGGCTCCGAAGGGCTACTGGCCTGGATGTGGCTTAGCAGGCCCATGGAGGCCTGAGGGTACTCAGTGTTCTTGCAGGGAATAGGGTGCCCACGCGGGGTTCCGAGATGTCCTGCAAAGCGTAGTGACGTTAAAACAATGCAGAGCAGCGGCTACGGCCTCATGGAAAATGCTGCACGCCTCCGCTTCTGTATGGCAATTCAGGGCCTTACCTTAAGGCACGTACTCTCGCTGAGTGTCCCTTTAGTGACACAGCATGGTAGGATGCTGACTTTCTCCTCGAGCAGAGTGACTTGACGTACAAGGTCCTCGAAAACTCCTAAGCGGAGTGTTTTCTTTTGGCAGCTCAGACGGGGGCCATGAGGAGCACTTCCATGGCACGTCGCACTGGCTAGATATGTGGTCCTGAGGCTGTTCCAGTGCTCTGGAAATGTAGCTCTCTTGAAGAAACGAGCAGTGTGTTGCCCTTCACTCGGCATACACAGAGGGCCTCCGAGGGACCGACCTTTGGGCCTCGATGTTGCCTAGCAGGCCCACAGGGGTCTGGAGGTATTCACTGATCTTGGAGGGAAAATGATGCACACCCGAGGGGCCTAGGAGTCCTGAAAAGGGTACTTCCTTTAAAATAAAGCAGAACAGGGGCTTCCCTGGTGGCGCAGTGGTTGAGAATCTGCCTGCCAACGCAGGGTACACAGGTTCGAGCCCTGGTCTGGGAGGATCCCACAGGCCGCGGAGCAACAGGGCCCGTGAGCCACAACTACTCAGCCTGCACCTCTGGAGCCTGTGCTCCGCAACAAGAGAGGCCGCGATAGTGAGAGGCCTACGCACCGCAATGAAGAGTGGCCCCTACTTACCGCAATTGGAGAGAGCCCTAGCACAAAAACGAAGACCCAACATAGCAATCAATCAATAAGTCTTAAGGAAACAATAAAAAATAAAAAAAATAAAATAAAGCAGAACAGCGACTAAGACCTCATGGAAAGAGCTGCATGCCTCCCTTTCTGCGCGGCTACACAGGGACTTACCTCGAGGCCAGTACTCACGTTGGGTTTCTCTTTAGCTCTAGAGCATGGCAGGATGAGCTCCACCCCGGCCATCGAAGCACCCGGCTTACCTAGAGAAAACTCATTTTCTTCCCAGAGCCATGCCTACAGTGGCTAGTGGCCTGTCAACAGCAGTCAATTTCAAGAAGCTTCAAGGCAGCATGAATGGAGCTTTCAAAATGGGAAAGCAAGGCTAGTTCCATCAGGCCCTCATTTCCATGGGCACACGCAGCATACATCCCTGTGCTTTCTAACAAGTCCAAACAGACACAGGTTACCCAGTGGTTCCTTCCCTGAATCAACTCCGCGAAGCAGGGTGTTCTGCAAACAGCGAAGTGCCTCAAACAAGGAACGCCCCAGCCTAGCTTCCGGGCCCGTGGCTCTTCAAAAGCCTGCAGTGTTACACGAGGAACTGGGCTTTAGTTGCAGTCGGAACGCAAGCTGACATTCTCCTGGAGGCAGGGTGACTTCAGGCAGGGGGTCCCAGATCGAATGCGAAGCCGAGGGTTGTTCTCAGTGCAGCTCAGACTAGGGCAATGAGTCACACTTGCACGGTATGTTGGACCTGCTAGAAAGGTGTTCGTCGACCTGTGGGAGTGATGAGGAAATCAAGCTGTCCCAAGAAAGAGTGCAGTCTGTTGCCCTACACTCGGCATACACAGAGTGGCTCCGAAGGGCTACAGGCCTGGATGTGGCTTAGCAGGCCCATGGAGGCCTGAGGGTACTCAGTGTTCTTGCAGGGAAAAGGGTGCCCACGCGGGGTTCCGAGATGTCCTGCAAAGCGTACTGACGTTAAAACAATGCAGAGCAGCGGCTACGGCCTCATGGAAAATGCTGCACGACTCCGCTTCTGCATGGCAATTTAGGGCCTTACCGTGAGGCACGTACTCTCGCTGAGTGTCCCTTTAGTGACACAGCATGGTAGGATGCTGACTTTCTCCTCGAGCAGAGTGACTTGACGTACAAGGTCCTCAAAAACTCCTAAGCGGAGTGTTTTCTCTTGGTAGCTCAGACGGGGGCCATGACGAACATTTCCATGGCACGTCGCACTGGCTAGATATGTGGTCCTGAGGCTGTTCCAGTGCTCTGGAAATGTAGCTCTCTTTAAGAAACGAGCAGTGTGTTGCCCTTCACTCGGCATACACAGAGGGCCTCCAAGGGACCGACCTCTGGGCCTCGATGTTGCCTAGCAGGCACACAGGGGTCTGGAGGTACTCACTGATCTTGGAGGGAAAATGATGCACACCCGAGGGGCCTAGGAGTCCTGAAAAGGGTACTTCCTTTAAAATAAAGGAGAACAGGGGCTTCCCTGGTGGCGCAGTGGTTGAGAATCTGCCTGCCAACGCAGGGTACACGGGTTCGAGCCCTGGTCTGGGAGGATCCCACAGGCCGCGGAGCAACAGGGCCCGTGAGCCACAACTACTGAGCCTGCACCTCTGGAGCCTGTGCTCCGCAACAAGAGAGGCCGCGACAGTGAGAGGCCTACGCACCGCAATGAAGAGTGGCCCCTACTTACCGCAATTGGAGAGAGCCCTAGCACAAAAACGAAGACCCAACATAGCAATCAATCAATCAATCAATAAGTCTTAAGGAAACAATAAAAAATAAAAAAAATAAAATAAAGCAGAACAGCGACTAAGACCTCATGGAAAGAGCTGCATGCCTCCCTTTCTGCGCGGCTACTCAGGGACTTACCTCGAGGCCAGTACTCACGTTGGGTTTCCCTTTAGCTCTAGAGCGTGGCAGGATGAGCTCCACCCCGGCCATCGAAGCACCCGGCTTACCTAGAGAAAACTCATTTTCTTCCCAGAGCCATGCCTACAGTGGCTAGTGGCCTGTCAACAGCAGTCAATTTCAAGAAGCTTCAAGGCAGCATGAATGGAGCTTTCAAAATGGGAAAGCAAGGCTAGTTCCATCAGGCCCTCATTTCCACGGGCACACGCAGCATACATCCCTGTGCTTTCTAACAAGTCCAAACAGACACAGGTTACCCAGTGGTTTCTTCCCTGAATCAACTCCGCGAAGCAGGGTGTTCTGCAAACAGCGAACTGCCTCAACCAAGGAACGCCCAAGCTAAGTTTCCGGGCCCGTGGCTCTTCAAAAGCCTACAGTGTTACACGAGGAACTGGGCGTTAGTTGCAGTCGGAACGCAAGCCGACATTCTCCTGGAGGCAGGGTGACTTCAGGCAGGGGGTCCCAGATCGAATGCGAAGCCGAGGGTTGTTCTCAGTGCAGCTCAGACTAGGGCAATGAGTCACACTTGCACGGTATGTTGGACCTGCTAGAAAGGTGTTCGTCGACCTGTGGGAGTGATGAGGAAATCAAGCTGTCCCAAGAAAGAGTGCAGTCTGTTGCCCTACACTCGGCATACACAGAGTGGCTCCGAAGGGCTACAGGCCTGGATGTGGCTTAGCAGGCCCATGGAGGCCTGAGGGTACTCAGTGTTCTTGCAGGGAAAAGGGTGCCCACGCGGGGTTCCGAGATGTCCTGCAAAGCGTAGTGACGTTAAAAAAATGCAGAGCAGCGGCTACGGCCTCATGGAAAATGCTGCACGACTCCGCTTCTGCATGGCAATTCAGGGCCTTACCTTGAGGCACGTACTCTCGCTGAGTGTCCCTTTAGTGACACAGCATGGTAGGATGCTGACTTTCTCCTCGAGCAGAGTGACTTGACGTACAAGGTCCTCGAAAACTCCTAAGCGGAGTGTTTTCTTTTGGCAGCTCAGACGGGGGCCATGAGGAGCACTTCCATGGCACGTCGCACTGGCTAGATATGTGGTCCTGAGGCTGTTCCAGTGCTCTGGAAATGTAGCTCTCTTGAAGAAACGAGCAGTGTGTTGCCCTTCACTCGGCATACATAGAGGGCCTCAGAGGGACCGACCTTTGGGCCTCGATGTTGCCTAGCAGGCCCACAGGGGTCTGGAGGTATTCACTGATCTTGGAGGGAAAATGATGCACACCCGAGGGGCCTAGGAGTCCTGAAAAGGGTACTTCCTTTAAAATAAAGCAGAACAGGGGCTTCCCTGGTGGCGCAGTGGTTGAGAATCTGCTTGCCAACGCAGGGTACACGGGTTCGAGCCCTGGTCTGGGAGGATCCCACAGGCCGCGGAGCAACAGGGCCCGTGAGCCACAACTACTCAGCCTGCACCTCTGGAGCCTGTGCTCTGCAACAAGAGAGGCCGCGATAGTGAGAGGCCTACGCACCGCAATGAAGAGTGGCCCCTACTTACCGCAATTGGAGAGAGCCCTAGCACAAAAACGAAGACCCAACATAGCAATCAATCAATCAATCAATAAGTCTTAAGGAAACAATAAAAAAAATAAAATAAAGCAGAACAGCGACTAAGACCTCATGGAAAGAGCTGCATGCCTCCCTTTCTGCGCGGCTACACAGGGACTTACCTCGAGGCCAGTACTCACGTTGGGTTTCTCTTTAGCTCTAGAGCGTGGCAGGATGAGCTCCACCCCAGCCATCGAAGCACCCGGCTTACCTAGAGAAAACTCATTTTCTTCCCAGAGCCATGCCTACAGTGGCTAGTGGCCTGTCAACAGCAGTCAATTTCAAGAAGCTTCAAGGCAGCATGAATGGAGCTTTCAAAATGGGAAAGCAAGGCTAGTTCCATCAGGCCCTCATTTCCATGGGCACACGCAGCATACATCCCTGTGCTTTCTAACAAGTCCAAACAGACACAGGTTACCCAGTGGTTCCTTCTCTGAATCAACTCCTCGAAGCAGGGTGTTCTGCAAACAGCGAACTGCCTCAACCAAGGAACGCCCCAGCTTAGCTTCCGGGCCCGTGGCTCTTCAAAAGCCTGCAGTGTTACACGAGGAACTGGGCTTTAGTTGCAGTCGGAACGCAAGCCGACATTCTCCTGGAGGCAGGGTGACTTCAGGCAGGGGGTCCCAGATCGAATGCGAAGCCGAGGGTTGTTCTTAGTGCAGCTCAGACTAGGGCAATGAGTCACACTTGCACGGTATGTTGGACCTGCTAGAAAGGTGTTCGTCGACCTGTGGGAGTGATGAGGAAATCAAGCTGTCCCAAGAAAGAGTGCAGTCTGTTGCCCTACACTCGGCATACACGGAGTGGCTCCGAAGGGCTACTGGCCTGGATGTGGCTTAGCAGGCCCATGGAGGCCTGAGGGTACTCAGTGTTCTTGCAGGGAATAGGGTGCCCACGCGGGGTTCCGAGATGTCCTGCAAAGCGTAGTGACGTTAAAACAATGCAGAGCAGCGGCTACGGCCTCATGGAAAATGCTGCACGCCTCCGCTTCTGTATGGCAATTCAGGGCCTTACCTTAAGGCACGTACTCTCGCTGAGTGTCCCTTTAGTGACACAGCATGGTAGGATGCTGACTTTCTCCTCGAGCAGAGTGACTTGACGTACAAGGTCCTCGAAAACTCCTAAGCGGAGTGTTTTCTTTTGGCAGCTCAGACGGGGGCCATGAGGAGCACTTCCATGGCACGTCGCACTGGCTAGATATGTGGTCCTGAGGCTGTTCCAGTGCTCTGGAAATGTAGCTCTCTTGAAGAAACGAGCAGTGTGTTGCCCTTCACTCGGCATACACAGAGGGCCTCCGAGGGACCGACCTTTGGGCCTCGATGTTGCCTAGCAGGCCCACAGGGGTCTGGAGGTATTCACTGATCTTGGAGGGAAAATGATGCACACCCGAGGGGCCTAGGAGTCCTGAAAAGGGTACTTCCTTTAAAATAAAGCAGAACAGGGGCTTCCCTGGTGGCGCAGTGGTTGAGAATCTGCCTGCCAACGCAGGGTACACAGGTTCGAGCCCTGGTCTGGGAGGATCCCACAGGCCGCGGAGCAACAGGGCCCGTGAGCCACAACTACTCAGCCTGCACCTCTGGAGCCTGTGCTCCGCAACAAGAGAGGCCGCGATAGTGAGAGGCCTACGCACCGCAATGAAGAGTGGCCCCTACTTACCGCAATTGGAGAGAGCCCTAGCACAAAAACGAAGACCCAACATAGCAATCAATCAATAAGTCTTAAGGAAACAATAAAAAATAAAAAAAATAAAATAAAGCAGAACAGCGACTAAGACCTCATGGAAAGAGCTGCATGCCTCCCTTTCTGCGCGGCTACACAGGGACTTACCTCGAGGCCAGTACTCACGTTGGGTTTCTCTTTAGCTCTAGAGCATGGCAGGATGAGCTCCACCCCGGCCATCGAAGCACCCGGCTTACCTAGAGAAAACTCATTTTCTTCCCAGAGCCATGCCTACAGTGGCTAGTGGCCTGTCAACAGCAGTCAATTTCAAGAAGCTTCAAGGCAGCATGAATGGAGCTTTCAAAATGGGAAAGCAAGGCTAGTTCCATCAGGCCCTCATTTCCATGGGCACACGCAGCATACATCCCTGTGCTTTCTAACAAGTCCAAACAGACACAGGTTACCCAGTGGTTCCTTCCCTGAATCAACTCCGCGAAGCAGGGTGTTCTGCAAACAGCGAAGTGCCTCAAACAAGGAACGCCCCAGCCTAGCTTCCGGGCCCGTGGCTCTTCAAAAGCCTGCAGTGTTACACGAGGAACTGGGCTTTAGTTGCAGTCGGAACGCAAGCTGACATTCTCCTGGAGGCAGGGTGACTTCAGGCAGGGGGTCCCAGATCGAATGCGAAGCCGAGGGTTGTTCTCAGTGCAGCTCAGACTAGGGCAATGAGTCACACTTGCACGGTATGTTGGACCTGCTAGAAAGGTGTTCGTCGACCTGTGGGAGTGATGAGGAAATCAAGCTGTCCCAAGAAAGAGTGCAGTCTGTTGCCCTACACTCGGCATACACAGAGTGGCTCCGAAGGGCTACAGGCCTGGATGTGGCTTAGCAGGCCCATGGAGGCCTGAGGGTACTCAGTGTTCTTGCAGGGAAAAGGGTGCCCACGCGGGGTTCCGAGATGTCCTGCAAAGCGTACTGACGTTAAAACAATGCAGAGCAGCGGCTACGGCCTCATGGAAAATGCTGCACGACTCCGCTTCTGCATGGCAATTTAGGGCCTTACCGTGAGGCACGTACTCTCGCTGAGTGTCCCTTTAGTGACACAGCATGGTAGGATGCTGACTTTCTCCTCGAGCAGAGTGACTTGACGTACAAGGTCCTCAAAAACTCCTAAGCGGAGTGTTTTCTCTTGGTAGCTCAGACGGGGGCCATGACGAACATTTCCATGGCACGTCGCACTGGCTAGATATGTGGTCCTGAGGCTGTTCCAGTGCTCTGGAAATGTAGCTCTCTTTAAGAAACGAGCAGTGTGTTGCCCTTCACTCGGCATACACAGAGGGCCTCCAAGGGACCGACCTCTGGGCCTCGATGTTGCCTAGCAGGCACACAGGGGTCTGGAGGTACTCACTGATCTTGGAGGGAAAATGATGCACACCCGAGGGGCCTAGGAGTCCTGAAAAGGGTACTTCCTTTAAAATAAAGCAGAACAGGGGCTTCCCTGGTGGCGCAGTGGTTGAGAATCTGCCTGCCAACGCAGGGTACACGGGTTCGAGCCATGGTCTGGGAGGATCCCACAGGCCGCGGAGCAACAGGGCCCGTGAGCCACAACTACTGAGCCTGCACCTCTGGAGCCTGTGCTCCGCAACAAGAGAGGCTGCGATAGTGAGAGGCCTACGCACCGCAATGAAGAGTGGCCCCTACTTACCGCAATTGGAGAGAGCCCTAGCACAAAAACGAAGACACAACATAGCAATCAATCAATCAATCAATAAGTCTTAAGGAAACAATAAAAAATAAAAAAAATAAAATAAAGCAGAACAGCGACTAAGACCTCATGGAAAGAGCTGCATGCCTCCCTTTCTGCGTGGCTACACAGTGACTTACCTCGAGGCCAGTACTCACGTTGGGTTTCTCTTTAGCTCTAGAGCGTGGCAGGATGAGCTCCACCCCGGCCATCGAAGCACCCGGCTTACCTAGAGAAAACTCATTTTCTTCCCAGAGCCATGCCTACAGTGGCTAGTGGCCTGTCAACAGCAGTCAATTTCAAGAAGCTTCAAGGCAGCATGAATGGAGCTTTCAAAATGGGAAAGCAAGGCTAGTTCCATCAGGCCCTCATTTCCATGGGCACACGCAGCATACATCCCTGTGCTTTCTAACAAGTCCAAACAGACACAGGTTACCCAGTGGTTCCTTCCCTGAATCAACTCCGCGAAGCAGGGTGTTCTGCAAACAGCGAAGTGCCTCAAACAAGGAACGCCCCAGCCTAGCTTCCGGGCCCGTGGCTCTTCAAAAGCCTGCAGTGTTACACGAGGAACTGGGCTTTAGTTGCAGTCGGAACGCAAGCTGACATTCTCCTGGAGGCAGGGTGACTTCAGGCAGGGGGTCCCAGATCGAATGCGAAGCCGAGGGTTGTTCTCAGTGCAGCTCAGACTAGGGCAATGAGTCACACTTGCACGGTATGTTGGACCTGCTAGAAAGGTGTTCGTCGACCTGTGGGAGTGATGAGGAAATCAAGCTGTCCCAAGAAAGAGTGCAGTCTGTTGCCCTACACTCGGCATACACGGAGTGGCTCCGAAGGGCTACTGGCCTGGATGTGGCTTAGCAGGCCCATGGAGGCCTGAGGGTACTCAGTGTTCTTGCAGGGAATAGGGTGCCCACGCGGGGTTCCTAGATGTCCTGCAAAGCGTACTGACGTTAAAACAATGCAGAGCAGCGGCTACGGCCTCATGGAAAATGCTGCACGCCTCCGCTTCTGTATGGCAATTCAGGGCCTTACCTTGAGGCACGTACTCTCGCTGAGTGTCCCTTTAGTGACACAGCATGGTAGGATGCTGACTTTCTCCTCGAGCAGAGTGACTTGACGTACAAGGTCCTCAAAAACTCCTAAGCGGAGTGTTTTCTCTTGGCAGCTCAGACGGGGGCCATGAGGAGCACTTCCATGGCACGTCGCACTGGCTAGATATGTGGTCCTGAGGCTGTTCCAGTGCTCTGGAAATGTAGCTCTCTTGAAGAAACGAGCAGTGTGTTGCCCTTCACTCGGCATACACAGAGGGCCTCCGAGGGACCGACCTTTGGGCCTCGATGTTGCCTAGCAGGCCCACAGGGGTCTGGAGGTACTGACTGATCTTGGAGGGAAAATGATGCACACCCGAGGGGCCTAGGAGTCCTGAAAAGGGTACTTCCTTTAAAATAAAGGAGAACAGGGGCTTCCCTGGTGGCGCAGTGGTTGAGAATCTGCCTGCCAACGCAGGGTACACGGGTTCGAGCCCTGGTCTGGGAGGATCCCACAGGCCGCGGAGCAACAGGGCCCGTGAGCCACAACTACTCAGCCTGCGCCTCTGGAGCCTGTGCTCCGCAACAAGAGAGGCCGCGATAGTGAGAGGCCTACGCACCGCAATGAAGAGTGGCCCCTACTTACCGCAATTGGAGAGAGCCCTAGCACAAAAACGAAGACCCAACATAGCAATCAATCAATAAGTCTTAAGGAAACAATAAAAAATAAAAAAAATAAAATAAAGCAGAACAGCGACTAAGACCTCATGGAAAGAGCTGCATGCCTCCCTTTCTGCGCGGCTACACAGGGACTTACCTCGAGGCCAGTACTCACGTTGGGTTTCTCTTTAGCTCTAGAGCATGGCAGGATGAGCTCCACCCCGGCCATCGAAGCACCCGGCTTACCTAGAGAAAACTCATTTTCTTCCCAGAGCCATGCCTACAGTGGCTAGTGGCCTGTCAACAGCAGTCAATTTCAAGAAGCTTCAAGGCAGCATGAATGGAGCTTTCAAAATGGGAAAGCAAGGCTAGTTCCATCAGGCCCTCATTTCCATGGGCACACGCAGCATACATCCCTGTGCTTTCTAACAAGTCCAAACAGACACAGGTTACCCAGTGGTTCCTTCCCTGAATCAACTCCTCGAAGCAGGGTGTTCTGCAAACAGCGAACTGCCTCAACCAAGGAACGCCCCAGCTTAGCTTCCGGGCCCGTGGCTCTTCAAAAGCCTGCAGTGTTACACGAGGAACTGGGCTTTAGTTGCAGTCGGAACGCAAGCCGACATTCTCCTGGAGGCAGGGTGACTTCAGGCAGGGGGTCCCAGATCGAATGCGAAGCCGAGGGTTGTTCTCAGTGCAGCTCAGACTAGGGCAATGAGTCACACTTGCACGGTATGTTGGACCTGCTAGAAAGGTGTTCGTCGACCTGTGGGAGTGATGAGGAAATCAAGCTGTCCCAAGAAAGAGTGCAGTCTGTTGCCCTACACTCGGCATACACAGAGTGGCTCCGAAGGGCTACAGGCCTGGATGTGGCTTAGCAGGCCCATGGAGGCCTGAGGGTACTCAGTGTTCTTGCAGGGAAAAGGGTGCCCACGCGGGGTTCCGAGATGTCCTGCAAAGCGTACTGACGTTAAAACAATGCAGAGCAGCGGCTACGGCCTCATGGAAAATGCTGCACGACTCCGCTTCTGCATGGCAATTTAGGGCCTTACCGTGAGGCACGTACTCTCGCTGAGTGTCCCTTTAGTGACACAGCATGGTAGGATGCTGACTTTCTCCTCTAGCAGAGTGACTTGACGTACAAGGTCCTCAAAAACTCCTAAGCGGAGTGTTTTCTCTTGGTAGCTCAGACGGGGGCCATGACGAACATTTCCATGGCACGTCGCACTGGCTAGATATGTGGTCCTGAGGCTGTTCCAGTGCTCTGGAAATGTAGCTCTCTTTAAGAAACGAGCAGTGTGTTGCCCTTCACTCGGCATACACAGAGGGCCTCCAAGGGACCGACCTCTGGGCCTCGATGTTGCCTAGCAGGCCCACAGGGGTCTGGAGGTACTCACTGATCTTGGAGGGAATATGATGCACACCCGAGGGGCCTAGGAGTCCTGAAAAGGGTACTTCCTTTAAAATAAAGCAGAACAGGGGCTTCCCTGGTGGCGCAGTGGTTGAGAATCTGCCTGCCAACGCAGGGTACACGGGTTCGAGCCATGGTCTGGGAGGATCCCACAGGCCGCGGAGCAACAGGGCCCGTGAGCCACAACTACTGAGCCTGCACCTCTGGAGCCTGTGCTCCGCAACAAGAGAGGCTGCGATAGTGAGAGGCCTACGCACCGCAATGAAGAGTGGCCCCTACTTACCGCAATTGGAGAGAGCCCTAGCACAAAAACGAAGACACAACATAGCAATCAATCAATCAATCAATAAGTCTTAAGGAAACAATAAAAAATAAAAAAAATAAAATAAAGCAGAACAGCGACTAAGACCTCATGGAAAGAGCTGCATGCCTCCCTTTCTGCGTGGCTACACAGTGACTTACCTCGAGGCCAGTACTCACGTTGGGTTTCTCTTTAGCTCTAGAGCGTGGCAGGATGAGCTCCACCCCAGCCATCGAAGCACCCGGCTTACCTAGAGAAAACTCATTTTCTTCCCAGAGCCATGCCTACAGTGGCTAGTGGCCTGTCAACAGCAGTCAATTTCAAGAAGCTTCAAGGCAGCATGAATGGAGCTTTCAAAATGGGAAAGCAAGGCTAGTTCCATCAGGCCCTCATTTCCATGGGCACACGCAGCATACATCCCTGTGCTTTCTAACAAGTCCAAACAGACACAGGTTACCCAGTGGTTCCTTCCCTGAATCAACTCCTCGAAGCAGGGTGTTCTGCAAACAGCGAACTGCCTCAACCAAGGAACGCCCCAGCTTAGCTTCCGGGCCCGTGGCTCTTCAAAAGCCTGCAGTGTTACACGAGGAACTGGGCTTTAGTTGCAGTCGGAACGCAAGCCGACATTCTCCTGGAGGCAGGGTGACTTCAGGCAGGGGGTCCCAGATCGAATGCGAAGCCGAGGGTTGTTCTCAGTGCAGCTCAGACTAGGGCAATGAGTCACACTTGCACGGTATGTTGGACCTGCTAGAAAGGTGTTCGTCGACCTGTGGGAGTGATGAGGAAATCAAGCTGTCCCAAGAAAGAGTGCAGTCTGTTGCCCTACACTCGGCATACACAGAGTGGCTCCGAAGGGCTACAGGCCTGGATGTGGCTTAGCAGGCCCATGGAGGCCTGAGGGTACTCAGTGTTCTTGCAGGGAAAAGGGTGCCCACGCGGGGTTCCGAGATGTCCTGCAAAGCGTACTGACGTTAAAACAATGCAGAGCAGCGGCTACGGCCTCATGGAAAATGCTGCACGACTCCGCTTCTGCATGGCAATTTAGGGCCTTACCGTGAGGCACGTACTCTCGCTGAGTGTCCCTTTAGTGACACAGCATGGTAGGATGCTGACTTTCTCCTCGAGCAGAGTGACTTGACGTACAAGGTCCTCAAAAACTCCTAAGCGGAGTGTTTTCTCTTGGTAGCTCAGACGGGGGCCATGACGAACATTTCCATGGCACGTCGCACTGGCTAGATATGTGGTCCTGAGGCTGTTCCAGTGCTCTGGAAATGTAGCTCTCTTTAAGAAACGAGCAGTGTGTTGCCCTTCACTCGGCATACACAGAGGGCCTCCAAGGGACCGACCTCTGGGCCTCGATGTTGCCTAGCAGGCCCACAGGGGTCTGGAGGTACTCACTGATCTTGGAGGGAAAATGATGCACACCCGAGGGGCCTAGGAGTCCTGAAAAGGGTACTTCCTTTAAAATAAAGCAGAACAGGGGCTTCCCTGGTGGCGCAGTGGTTGAGAATCTGCCTGCCAACGCAGGGTACACGGGTTCGAGCCATGGTCTGGGAGGATCCCACAGGCCGCGGAGCAACAGGGCCCGTGAGCCACAACTACTGAGCCTGCACCTCTGGAGCCTGTGCTCCGCAACAAGAGAGGCTGCGATAGTGAGAGGCCTACGCACCGCAATGAAGAGTGGCCCCTACTTACCGCAATTGGAGAGAGCCCTAGCACAAAAACGAAGACACAACATAGCAATCAATCAATCAATCAATAAGTCTTAAGGAAACAATAAAAAATAAAAAAAATAAAATAAAGCAGAACAGCGACTAAGACCTCATGGAAAGAGCTGCATGCCTCCCTTTCTGCGCGGCTACACAGGGACGTACCTCGAGGCCAGTACTCACGTTGGGTTTCTCTTTAGCTCTAGAGCGTGGCAGGATGAGCTCCACCCCGGCCATCGAAGCACCCGGCTTACCTAGAGAAAACTCATTTTCTTCCCAGAGCCATGCCTACAGTGGCTAGTGGCCTGTCAACAGCAGTCAATTTCAAGAAGCTTCAAGGCAGCATGAATGGAGCTTTCAAAATGGGAAAGCAAGGCTAGTTCCATCAGGCCCTCATTTCCATGGGCACACGCAGCATACATCCCTGTGCTTTCTAACAAGTCCAAACAGACACAGGTTACCCAGTGGTTCCTTCCCTGAATCAACTCCTCGAAGCACGGTGTTCTGCAAACAGCGAACTGCCTCAAACAAGGAACGCCCCAGCTACGCTTCCGGGCCCGTGGCTCTTCAAAAGCCTGCAGTGTTACACGAGGAACTGGGCTTTAGTTGCAGTCGGAACGCAAGCCGACATTCTCCTGGAGGCAGGGTGACTTCAGGCAGGGGGTCCCAGATCGAATGCGAAGCCGAGGGTTGTTCTCAGTGCAGCTCAGACTAGGGCAATGAGTCACACTTGCACGGTATGTTGGACCTGCTAGAAAGGTGTTCGTCGACCTGTGGGAGTGATGAGGAAATCAAGCTGTCCCAAGAAGGAGTGCAGTCTGTTGCCCTACACTCGGCATACACAGAGTGGCTCCGAAGGGCTACAGGCCTGGATGTGGCTTAGCAGGCCCATGGAGGCCTGAGGGTACTCAGTGTTCTTGCAGGGAATAGGGTGCCCACGCGGGGTTCCTAGATGTCCTGCAAAGCGTAGTGACGTTAAAACAATGCAGAGCAGCGGCTACGGCCTCATGGAAAATGCTGCACGACTCCGCTTCTGTATGGCAATTCAGGGCCTTACCTTAAGGCACGTACTCTCGCTGAGTGTCCCTTTAGTGACACAGCATGGTAGGATGCTGACTTTCTCCTCGAGCAGAGTGACTTGACGTACAAGGTCCTCGAAAACTCCTAAGCGGAGTGTTTTCTTTTGGCAGCTCAGACGGGGGCCATGAGGAGCACTTCCATGGCACGTCGCACTGGCTAGATATGTGGTCCTGAGGCTGTTCCAGTGCTCTGGAAATGTAGCTCTCTTGAAGAAACGAGCAGTGTGTTGCCCTTCACTCGGCATACACAGAGGGCCTCCGAGGGACCGACCTTTGGGCCTCGATGTTGCCTAGCAGGCCCACAGGGGTCTGGAGGTATTCACTGATCTTGGAGGGAAAATGATGCACACCCGAGGGGCCTAGGAGTCCTGAAAAGGGTACTTCCTTTAAAATAAAGCAGAACAGGGGCTTCCCTGGTGGCGCAGTGGTTGAGAATCTGCCTGCCAACGCAGGGTACACGGGTTCGAGCCCTGGTCTGGGAGGATCCCACAGGCCGCGGAGCAACAGGGCCCGTGAGCCACAACTACTCAGCCTGCGCCTCTGGAGCCTGTGCTCCGCAACAAGAGAGGCCGCGATAGTGAGAGGCCTACGCACCGCAATGAAGAGTGGCCCCTACTTACCGCAATTGGAGAGAGCCCTAGCACAAAAACGAAGACCCAACATAGCAATCAATCAATAAGTCTTAAGGAAACAATAAAAAATAAAAAAAATAAAATAAAGCAGAACAGCGACTAAGACCTCATGGAAAGAGCTGCATGCCTCCCTTTCTGCGCGGCTACACAGGGACTTACCTCGAGGCCAGTACTTACGTTGGGTTTCTCTTTAGCTCTAGAGCATGGCAGGATGAGCTCCACCCCGGCCATCGAAGCACCCGGCTTACCTAGAGAAAACTCATTTTCTTCCCAGAGCCATGCCTACAGTGGCTAGTGGCCTGTCAACAGTAGTCAATTTCAAGAAGCTTCAAGGCAGCATGAATGGAGCTTTCAAAATGGGAAAGCAAGGCTAGTTCCATCAGGCCCTCATTTCCACGGGCACACGCAGCATACATCCCTGTGCTTTCTAACAAGTCCAAACAGACACAGGTTACCCAGTGGTTCCTTCCCTGAATCAACTCCGCGAAGCAGGGTGTTCTGCAAACAGCGAACTGCCTCAACCAAGGAACGCCCCAGCTAAGCTTCCGGGCCCGTGGCTCTTCAAAAGCCTACAGTGTTACACGAGGAACTGGGCTTTAGTTGCAGTTGGAACGCAAGCCGACATTCTCCTGGAGGCTGGGTGACTTCAGGCAGGGGGTCCCAGATCGAATGCGAAGCCGAGGGTTGTTCTCAGTGCAGCTCAGACTAGGGCAATGAGTCACACTTGCACGGTATGTTGGACCTGCTAGAAAGGTGTTCGTCGACCTGTGGGAGTGTTGAGGAAATCAAGCTGTCCCAAGAAAGAGTGCAGTCTGTTGCCCTACACTCGGCATACACGGAGTGGCTCCGAAGGGCTACGGGCCTGGATGTGGCTTAGCAGGCCCATGGAGGCCTGAGGGTACTCAGTGTTCTTGCAGGGTATACGGTGCCTACGCGGGGTTCCTAGATGTCCTGCAAAGTGTACTGACTTTAAACCAATGCACAGCAGCGGCTACAGCCTCCTGGACACTGCTGCACGCCTCCGCTTCTGCATGGCAATTCAGGGCCTTACCTCGAGACAACTGCTCATGCTGAGTGTCCCGTTAGTGACACAGCATGGTAGGATGCTGACTTTCTCCTCGAGCAGAGTGACTTGACGTACAAGGTCCTCAAAAACTCCTAAGCGGAGTGTTTTCTCTTGGCAGCTCAGACGGGGGCCATGACGAACATTTCCATGGCACGTCGCACTGGCTAGATATGTGGTCCTGAGGCTGTTCCAGTGCTCTGGAAATGTAGCTCTCTTTAAGAAACGAGCAGTGTGTTGCCCTTCACTCGGCATACACAGAGGGCCTCCAAGGGACCGACCTCTGGGCCTCGATGTTGCCTAGCAGGCCCACAGGGGTCTGGAGGTACTCACTGATCTTGGAGGGAAAATGATGCACACCCGAGGGGCCTAGGAGTCCTGAAAAGGGTACTTCCTTTAAAATAAAGCAGAACAGGGGCTTCCCTGGTGGCGCAGTGGTTGAGAATCTGCCTGCCAACGCAGGGTACACGGGTTCGAGCCATGGTCTGGGAGGATCCCACAGGCCGCGGAGCAACAGGGCCCGTGAGCCACAACTACTGAGCCTGCACCTCTGGAGCCTGTGCTCCGCAACAAGAGAGGCTGCGATAGTGAGAGGCCTACGCACCGCAATGAAGAGTGGCCCCTACTTACCGCAATTGGAGAGAGCCCTAGCACAAAAACGAAGACACAACATAGCAATCAATCAATCAATCAATAAGTCTTAAGGAAACAATAAAAAATAAAAAAAATAAAATAAAGCAGAACAGCGACTAAGACCTCATGGAAAGAGCTGCATGCCTCCCTTTCTGCGCGGCTACACAGGGACGTACCTCGAGGCCAGTACTCACGTTGGGTTTCTCTTTAGCTCTAGAGCGTGGCAGGATGAGCTCCACCCCGGCCATCGAAGCACCCGGCTTACCTAGAGAAAACTCATTTTCTTCCCAGAGCCATGCCTACAGTGGCTAGTGGCCTGTCAACAGCAGTCAATTTCAAGAAGCTTCAAGGCAGCATGAATGGAGCTTTCAAAATGGGAAAGCAAGGCTAGTTCCATCAGGCCCTCATTTCCATGGGCACACGCAGCATACATCCCTGTGCTTTCTAACAAGTCCAAACAGACACAGGTTACCCAGTGGTTCCTTCCCTGAATCAACTCCTCGAAGCACGGTGTTCTGCAAACAGCGAACTGCCTCAAACAAGGAACGCCCCAGCTACGCTTCCGGGCCCGTGGCTCTTCAAAAGCCTGCAGTGTTACACGAGGAACTGGGCTTTAGTTGCAGTCGGAACGCAAGCCGACATTCTCCTGGAGGCAGGGTGACTTCAGGCAGGGGGTCCCAGATCGAATGCGAAGCCGAGGGTTGTTCTCAGTGCAGCTCAGACTAGGGCAATGAGTCACACTTGCACGGTATGTTGGACCTGCTAGAAAGGTGTTCGTCGACCTGTGGGAGTGATGAGGAAATCAAGCTGTCCCAAGAAGGAGTGCAGTCTGTTGCCCTACACTCGGCATACACAGAGTGGCTCCGAAGGGCTACAGGCCTGGATGTGGCTTAGCAGGCCCATGGAGGCCTGAGGGTACTCAGTGTTCTTGCAGGGAATAGGGTGCCCACGCGGGGTTCCTAGATGTCCTGCAAAGCGTAGTGACGTTAAAACAATGCAGAGCAGCGGCTACGGCCTCATGGAAAATGCTGCACGACTCCGCTTCTGTATGGCAATTCAGGGCCTTACCTTAAGGCACGTACTCTCGCTGAGTGTCCCTTTAGTGACACAGCATGGTAGGATGCTGACTTTCTCCTCGAGCAGAGTGACTTGACGTACAAGGTCCTCGAAAACTCCTAAGCGGAGTGTTTTCTTTTGGCAGCTCAGACGGGGGCCATGAGGAGCACTTCCATGGCACGTCGCACTGGCTAGATATGTGGTCCTGAGGCTGTTCCAGTGCTCTGGAAATGTAGCTCTCTTGAAGAAACGAGCAGTGTGTTGCCCTTCACTCGGCATACACAGAGGGCCTCCGAGGGACCGACCTTTGGGCCTCGATGTTGCCTAGCAGGCCCACAGGGGTCTGGAGGTATTCACTGATCTTGGAGGGAAAATGATGCACACCCGAGGGGCCTAGGAGTCCTGAAAAGGGTACTTCCTTTAAAATAAAGGAGAACAGGGGCTTCCCTGGTGGCACAGTGGTTGAGAATCTGCCTGCCAACGCAGGGTACACGGGTTCGAGCCCTGGTCTGGGAGGATCCCACAGGCCGCGGAGCAACAGGGCCCGTGAGCCACAACTACTGAGCCTGCGCCTCTGGAGCCTGTGCTCCGCAACAAGAGAGGCCGCGATAGTGAGAGGCCTACGCACCGCAATGAAGAGTGGCCCCTACTTACCGCAATTGGAGAGAGCCCTAGCACAAAAACGAAGACCCAACATAGCAATCAATCAATAAGTCTTAAGGAAACAATAAAAAATAAAAAAAATAAAATAAAGCAGAACAGCGACTAAGACCTCATGGAAAGAGCTGCATGCCTCCCTTTCTGCGCGGCTACACAGGGACTTACCTCGAGGCCAGTACTCACGTTGGGTTTCTCTTTAGCTCTAGAGCATGGCAGGATGAGCTCCACCCCGGCCATCGAACCACCCGGCTTACCTAGAGAAAACTCATTTTCTTCCCAGAGCCATGCCTACAGTGGCTAGTGGCCTGTCAACAGCAGTCAATTTCAAGAAGCTTCAAGGGAGCATGAATGGAGCTTTCAAAATGGGAAAGCAAGGCTAGTTCCATCAGGCCCTCATTTCCATGGGCACACGCAGCATACATCCCTGTGCTTTCTAACAAGTCCAAACAGACACAGGTTACCCAGTGGTTCCTTCCCTGAATCAACTCCTCGAAGCAGGGCGTTCTGCAAACAGCGAACTGCCTCAACCAAGGAACGCCCCAGCTTAGCTTCCGGGCCCGTGGCTCTTCAAAAGCCTGCAGTGTTACACGAGGAACTGGGCTTTAGTTGCAGTCGGAACGCAAGCCGACATTCTCCTGGAGGCAGGGTGACTTCAGGCAGGGGGTCCCAGATCGAATGCGAAGCCGAGGGTTGTTCTCAGTGCAGCTCAGACTAGGGCAATGCGTCACACTTGCACGGTATGTTGGACCTGCTAGAAAGGTGTTCGTCGACCTGTGGGAGTGATGAGGAAATCAAGCTGTCCCAAGAAAGAGTGCAGTCTGTTGCCCTACACTCGGCATACACAGAGTGGCTCCGAAGGGCTACAGGCCTGGATGTGGCTTAGCAGGCCCATGGAGGCCTGAGGGTACTCAGTGTTCTTGCAGGGAAAAGGGTGCCCACGCGGGGTTCCGAGATGTCCTGCAAAGCGTACTGACGTTAAAACAATGCAGAGCAGCGGCTACGGCCTCATGGAAAATGCTGCACGACTCCGCTTCTGCATGGCAATTTAGGGCCTTACCGTGAGGCACGTACTCTCGCTGAGTGTCCCTTTAGTGACACAGCATGGTAGGATGCTGACTTTCTCCTCGAGCAGAGTGACTTGACGTACAAGGTCCTCAAAAACTCCTAAGCGGAGTGTTTTCTCTTGGTAGCTCAGACGGGGGCCATGACGAACATTTCCATGGCACGTCGCACTGGCTAGATATGTGGTCCTGAGGCTGTTCCAGTGCTCTGGAAATGTAGCTCTCTTTAAGAAACGAGCAGTGTGTTGCCCTTCACTCGGCATACACAGAGGGCCTCCAAGGGACCGACCTCTGGGCCTCGATGTTGCCTAGCAGGCCCACAGGGGTCTGGAGGTACTCACTGATCTTGGAGGGAAAATGATGCACACCCGAGGGTCCTAGGAGTCCTGAAAAGGGTACTTCCTTTAAAATAAAGCAGAACAGGGGCTTCCCTGGTGGCGCAGTGGTTGAGAATCTGCCTGCCAACGCAGGGTACACGGGTTCGAGCCCTGGTCTGGGAGGATCCCACAGGCCGCGGAGCAACAGGGCCCGTGAGCCACAACTACTCAGCCTGCGCCTCTGGAGCCTGTGCTCCGCAACAAGAGAGGCCGCGATAGTGAGAGGCCTACGCACCGCAATGAAGAGTGGCCCCTACTTACCGCAATTGGAGAGAGCCCTAGCACAAAAACGAAGACCCAACATAGCAATCAATCAATAAGTCTTAAGGAAACAATAAAAAATAAAAAAAATAAAATAAAGCAGAACAGCGACTAAGACCTCATGGAAAGAGCTGCATGCCTCCCTTTCTGCGCGGCTACACAGGGACTTACCTCGAGGCCAGTACTTACGTTGGGTTTCTCTTTAGCTCTAGAGCATGGCAGGATGAGCTCCACCCCGGCCATCGAAGCACCCGGCTTACCTAGAGAAAACTCATTTTCTTCCCAGAGCCATGCCTACAGTGGCTAGTGGCCTGTCAACAGTAGTCAATTTCAAGAAGCTTCAAGGCAGCATGAATGGAGCTTTCAAAATGGGAAAGCAAGGCTAGTTCCATCAGGCCCTCATTTCCACGGGCACACGCAGCATACATCCCTGTGCTTTCTAACAAGTCCAAACAGACACAGGTTACCCAGTGGTTCCTTCCCTGAATCAACTCCGCGAAGCAGGGTGTTCTGCAAACAGCGAACTGCCTCAACCAAGGAACGCCCCAGCTAAGCTTCCGGGCCCGTGGCTCTTCAAAAGCCTACAGTGTTACACGAGGAACTGGGCTTTAGTTGCAGTTGGAACGCAAGCCGACATTCTCCTGGAGGCTGGGTGACTTCAGGCAGGGGGTCCCAGATCGAATGCGAAGCCGAGGGTTGTTCTCAGTGCAGCTCAGACTAGGGCAATGAGTCACACTTGCACGGTATGTTGGACCTGCTAGAAAGGTGTTCGTCGACCTGTGGGAGTGTTGAGGAAATCAAGCTGTCCCAAGAAAGAGTGCAGTCTGTTGCCCTACACTCGGCATACACGGAGTGGCTCCGAAGGGCTACGGGCCTGGATGTGGCTTAGCAGGCCCATGGAGGCCTGAGGGTACTCAGTGTTCTTGCAGGGTATACGGTGCCTACGCGGGGTTCCTAGATGTCCTGCAAAGTGTACTGACTTTAAACCAATGCACAGCAGCGGCTACAGCCTCCTGGACACTGCTGCACGCCTCCGCTTCTGCATGGCAATTCAGGGCCTTACCTCGAGACAACTGCTCATGCTGAGTGTCCCGTTAGTGACACAGCATGGTAGGATGCTGACTTTCTCCTCGAGCAGAGTGACTTGACGTACAAGGTCCTCAAAAACTCCTAAGCGGAGTGTTTTCTCTTGGCAGCTCAGACGGGGGCCATGACGAACATTTCCATGGCACGTCGCACTGGCTAGATATGTGGTCCTGAGGCTGTTCCAGTGCTCTGGAAATGTAGCTCTCTTGAAGAAACGAGCAGTGTGTTGCCCTTCACTCGGCATACACAGAGGGCCTCCGAGGGACCGACCTTTGGGCCTCGATGTTGCCTAGCAGGCCCACAGGGGTCTGGAGGTATTCACTGATCTTGGAGGGAAAATGATGCACACCCGAGGGGCCTAGGAGTCCTGAAAAGGGTACTTCCTTTAAAATAAAGCAGAACAGGGGCTTCCCTGGTGGCGCAGTGGTTGAGAATCTGCCTGCCAACGCAGGGTACACGGGTTCGAGCCATGGTCTGGGAGGATCCCACAGGCCGCGGAGCAACAGGGCCCGTGAGCCACAACTACTGAGCCTGCACCTCTGGAGCCTGTGCTCCGCAACAAGAGAGGCCGCGATAGTGAGAGGCCTACGCACCGCAATGAAGAGTGGCCCCTACTTACCACAATTGGAGAGAGCCCTAACACAAAAACGAAGACCCAACATAGCAATCAATCAATAAGTCTTAAGGAAACAATAAAAAATAAAAAAAATAAAATAAAGCAGAACAGCGACTAAGACCTCATGGAAAGAGCTGCATGCCTCCCTTTCTGCGCGGCTACACAGGGACGTACCTCGAGGCCAGTACTCACGTTGGGTTTCTCTTTAGCTCTAGAGCGTGGCAGGATGAGCTCCACCCCGGCCATCGAAGCACCCGGCTTACCTAGAGAAAACTCATTTTCTTCCCAGAGCCATGCCTACAGTGGCTAGTGGCCTGTCAACAGCAGTCAATTTCAAGAAGCTTCAAGGCAGCATGAATGGAGCTTTCAAAATGGGAAAGCAAGGCTAGTTCCATCAGGCCCTCATTTCCATGGGCACACGCAGCATACATCCCTGTGCTTTCTAACAAGTCCAAACAGACACAGGTTACCCAGTGGTTCCTTCCCTGAATCAACTCCTCGAAGCAGGGTGTTCTGCAAACAGCGAAGTGCCTCAAACAAGGAACGCCCCAGCTAAGCTTCCGGGCCCGTGGCTCTTCAAAAGCCTGCAGTGTTACACGAGGAACTGGGCTTTAGTGGCAGTCGGAACGCAAGCCGACATTCTCCTGGAGGCAGGGTGACTTCAGGCAGGGGGTCCCAGATCGAATGCGAAGCCGAGGGTTGTTCTCAGTGCAGCTCAGACTAGGGCAATGAGTCACACTTGCACGGTATGTTGGACCTGCTAGAAAGGTGTTCGTCGACCTGTGGGAGTGATGAGGAAATCAAGCTGTCCCAAGAAGGAGTGCAGTCTGTTGCCCTACACTCGGCATACACAGAGTGGCTCCGAAGGGCTACAGGCCTGGATGTGGCTTAGCAGGCCCATGGAGGCCTGAGGGTACTCAGTGTTCTTGCAGGGAATAGGGTGCCCACGCGGGGTTCCTAGATGTCCTGCAAAGCGTAGTGACGTTAAAACAATGCAGAGCAGCGGCTACGGCCTCATGGAAAATGCTGCACGACTCCGCTTCTATATGGCAATTCAGGGCCTTACCTTAAGGCACGTACTCTCGCTGAGTGTCCCTTTAGTGACACAGCATGGTAGGATGCTGACTTTCTCCTCGAGCAGAGTGACTTGACGTACAAGGTCCTCGAAAACTCCTAAGCGGAGTGTTTTCTTTTGGCAGCTCAGACGGGGGCCATGAGGAGCACTTCCATGGCACGTCGCACTGGGTAGATATGTGGTCCTGAGGCTGTTCCAGTGCTCTGGAAATGTAGCTCTCTTGAAGAAACGAGCAGTGTGTTGCCCTTCACTCGGCATACACAGAGGGCCTCCGAGGGACCGACCTTTGGGCCTCGATGTTGCCTAGCAGGCCCACAGGGGTCTGGAGGTATTCACTGATCTTGGAGGGAAAATGATGCACACCCGAGGGGCCTAGGAGTCCTGAAAAGGGTACTTCCTTTAAAATAAAGCAGAACAGGGGCTTCCCTGGTGGCGCAGTGGTTGAGAATCTGCCTGCCAACGCAGGGTACACGGGTTCGAGCCCTGGTCTGGGAGGATCCCACAGGCCGCGGAGCAACAGGGCCCGTGAGCCACAACTACTCAGCCTGCGCCTCTGGAGCCTGTGCTCCGCAACAAGAGAGGCCGCGATAGTGAGAGGCCTACGCACCGCAATGAAGAGTGGCCCCTACTTACCGCAATTGGAGAGAGCCCTAGCACAAAAACGAAGACCCAACATAGCAATCAATCAATAAGTCTTAAGGAAACAATAAAAAATAAAAAAAATAAAATAAAGCAGAACAGCGACTAAGACCTCATGGAAAGAGCTGCATGCCTCCCTTTCTGCGCGGCTACACAGGGACTTACCTCGAGGCCAGTACTCACGTTGGGTTTCTCTTTAGCTCTAGAGCATGGCAGGATGAGCTCCACCCCGGCCATCGAACCACCCGGCTTACCTAGAGAAAACTCATTTTCTTCCCAGAGCCATGCCTACAGTGGCTAGTGGCCTGTCAACAGCAGTCAATTTCAAGAAGCTTCAAGGGAGCATGAATGGAGCTTTCAAAATGGGAAAGCAAGGCTAGTTCCATCAGGCCCTCATTTCCATGGGCACACGCAGCATACATCCCTGTGCTTTCTAACAAGTCCAAACAGACACAGGTTACCCAGTGGTTCCTTCCCTGAATCAACTCCTCGAAGCAGGGCGTTCTGCAAACAGCGAACTGCCTCAACCAAGGAACGCCCCAGCTTAGCTTCCGGGCCCGTGGCTCTTCAAAAGCCTGCAGTGTTACACGAGGAACTGGGCTTTAGTTGCAGTCGGAACGCAAGCCGACATTCTCCTGGAGGCAGGGTGACTTCAGGCAGGGGGTCCCAGATCGAATGCGAAGCCGAGGGTTGTTCTCAGTGCAGCTCAGACTAGGGCAATGCGTCACACTTGCACGGTATGTTGGACCTGCTAGAAAGGTGTTCGTCGACCTGTGGGAGTGATGAGGAAATCAAGCTGTCCCAAGAAAGAGTGCAGTCTGTTGCCCTACACTCGGCATACACAGAGTGGCTCCGAAGGGCTACAGGCCTGGATGTGGCTTAGCAGGCCCATGGAGGCCTGAGGGTACTCAGTGTTCTTGCAGGGAAAAGGGTGCCCACGCGGGGTTCCGAGATGTCCTGCAAAGCGTACTGACGTTAAAACAATGCAGAGCAGCGGCTACGGCCTCATGGAAAATGCTGCACGACTCCGCTTCTGCATGGCAATTTAGGGCCTTACCGTGAGGCACGTACTCTCGCTGAGTGTCCCTTTAGTGACACAGCATGGTAGGATGCTGACTTTCTCCTCGAGCAGAGTGACTTGACGTACAAGGTCCTCAAAAACTCCTAAGCGGAGTGTTTTCTCTTGGTAGCTCAGACGGGGGCCATGACGAACATTTCCATGGCACGTCGCACTGGCTAGATATGTGGTCCTGAGGCTGTTCCAGTGCTCTGGAAATGTAGCTCTCTTGAAGAAACGAGCAGTGTGTTGCCCTTCACTCGGCATACACAGAGGGCCTCCAAGGGACCGACCTCTGGGCCTCGATGTTGCCTAGCAGGCCCACAGGGGTCTGGAGGTACTCACTGATCTTGGAGGGAAAATGATGCACACCCGAGGGTCCTAGGAGTCCTTAAAAGGGTACTTCCTTTAAAATAAAGCAGAACAGGGGCTTCCCTGGTGGCGCAGTGGTTGAGAATCTGCCTGCCAACGCAGGGTACACGGGTTCGAGCCCTGGTCTGGGAGGATCCCACAGGCCGCGGAGCAACAGGGCCCGTGAGCCACAACTACTGAGCCTGCGCCTCTGGAGCCTGTGCTCCGCAACAAGAGAGGCCGCGATAGTGAGAGGCCTACGCACCGCAATGAAGAGTGGCCCCTACTTACCGCAATTGGAGAGAGCCCTAGCACAAAAACGAAGACACAACATAGCAATCAATCAATCAATCAATAAGTCTTAAGGAAACAATAAAAAATAAAAAAAATAAAATAAAGCAGAACAGCGACTAAGACCTCATGGAAAGAGCTGCATGCCTCCCTTTCTGCGCGGCTACTCAGGGACTTACCTCGAGGCCAGTACTCACGTTGAGTTTCCCTTTAGCTCTAGAGCGTGGCAGGATGAGCTCCACCCCGGCCATCGAAGCACCCGGCTTACCTAGAGAAAACTCATTTTCTTCCCAGAGCCATGCCTACAGTGGCTAGTGGCCTGTCAACAGCAGTCAATTTCAAGAAGCTTCAAGGCAGCATGAATGGAGCTTTCAAAATGGGAAAGCAAGGCTAGTTCCATCAGGCCCTCATTTCCATGGGCACACGCAGCATACATCCCTGTGCTTTCTAACAAGTCCAAACAGACACAGGTTACCCAGTGGTTCCTTCCCTGAATCAACTCCGCGAAGCAGGGTGTTCTGCAAACAGCGAAGTGCCTCAAACAAGGAACGCCCCAGCTAAGCTTCCGGGCCCGTGGCTCTTCAAAAGCCTGCAGTGTTACACGAGGAACTGGGCTTTAGTTGCAGTCGGAACGCAAGCCGACATTCTCCTGGAGGCAGGGTGACTTCAGGCAGGGGGTCCCAGATCGAATGCGAAGCCGAGGGTTGTTCTCAGTGCAGCTCAGACTAGGGCAATGAGTCACACTTGCACGGTATGTTGGACCTGCTAGAAAGGTGTTCGTCGACCTGTGGGAGTGATGAGGAAATCAAGCTGTCCCAAGAAGGAGTGCAGTCTGTTGCCCTACACTCGGCATACACAGAGTGGCTCCGAAGGGCTACAGGCCTGGATGTGGCTTAGCAGGCCCATGGAGGCCTGAGGGGACTCAGTGTTCTTGCAGGGAAAAGGGTGCCCACGCGGGGTTCCTAGATGTCCTGCAAAGCGTACTGACGTTAAAACAATGCACAGCAGCGGCTACGGCCTCATGGAAAATGCTGCATGCCTCCGCTTCTGTATGGCAATTCAGGGCCTTACCTTGAGGCACGTACTCTCGCTGAGTGTCCCTTTAGTGACACAGCATGGTAGGATGCTGACTTTCTCCTCGAGCAGAGTGACTTGACGTACAAGGTCCTCGAAAACTCCTAAGCGGAGTGTTTTCTTTTGGCAGCTCAGACGGGGGCCATGAGGAGCACTTCCATGGCACGTCGCACTGGCTAGATATGTGGTCCTGAGGCTGTTCCAGTGCTCTGGAAATGTAGCTCTCTTGAAGAAACGAGCAGTGTGTTGCCCTTCACTCGGCATACACAGAGGGCCTCCGAGGTACCGACCTTTGGGCCTTGATGTTGCCTAGCAGGCCCACAGGGGTCTGGAGGTATTCACTGATCTTGGAGGGAAAATGATGCACACCCGAGGGGCCTAGGAGTCCTGAAAAGGGTACTTCCTTTAAAATAAAGGAGAACAGGGGCTTCCCTGGTGGCGCAGTGGTTGAGAATCTGCCTGCCAACGCAGGGTACACGGGTTCGAGCCCTGGTCTGGGAGGATCCCACAGGCCGCGGAGCAACAGGGCCCGTGAGCCACAGCTACTGAGCCTGCACCTCTGGAGCCTGTGCTCCGCAACAAGAGAGGCCGCGATAGTGAGAGGCCTACGCACCGCAATGAAGAGTGGCCCCTACTTACCGCAATTGGAGAGAGCCCTAGCACAAAAACGAAGACCCAACATAGCAATCAATCAATCAATCAATAAGTCTTAAGGAAACAATAAAAAATAAAAAAAATAAAATAAAGCAGAACAGCGACTAAGACCTCATGGAAAGAGCTGCATGCCTCCATTTCTGCGTGGCTACACAGGGACTTACCTCGAGGCCAGTACTCACGTTGGGTTTCTCTTTAGCTCTAGAGCGTGGCAGGATGAGCTCCACCCCAGCCATCGAAGCACCCGGCTTACCTAGAGAAAACTCATTTTCTTACCAGAGCCATGCCTACAGTGGCTAGTGGCCTGTCAACAGCAGTCAATTTCAAGAAGCTTCAAGGCAGCATGAATGGAGCTTTCAAAATGGGAAAGCAAGGCTAGTTCCATCAGGCCCTCATTTCCATGGGCACACGCAGCATACATCCCTGTGCTTTCTAACAAGTCCAAACAGACACAGGTTACCCAGTGGTTCCTTCCCTGAATCAACTCCTCGAAGCAGGGTGTTCTGCAAACAGCGAACTGCCTCAACCAAGGAACGCCCCAGCTTAGCTTCCGGGCCCGTGGCTCTTCAAAAGCCTGCAGTGTTACACGAGGAACTGGGCTTTAGTTGCAGTCGGAACGCAAGCCGACATTCTCCTGGAGGCAGGGTGACTTCAGGCAGGGGGTCCCAGATCGAATGCGAAGCCGAGGGTTGTTCTCAGTGCAGCTCAGACTAGGGCAATGCGTCACACTTGCACGGTATGTTGGACCTGCTAGAAAGGTGTTCGTCGACCTGTGGGAGTGATGAGGAAATCAAGCTGTCCCAAGAAAGAGTGCAGTCTGTTGCCCTACACTCGGCATACACAGAGTGGCTCCGAAGGGCTACAGGCCTGGATGTGGCTTAGCAGGCCCATGGAGGCCTGAGGGTACTCAGTGTTCTTGCAGGGAAAAGGGTGCCCACGCGGGGTTCCGAGATGTCCTGCAAAGCGTACTGACGTTAAAACAATGCAGAGCAGCGGCTACGGCCTCATGGAAAATGCTGCACGACTCCGCTTCTGCATGGCAATTTAGGGCCTTACCGTGAGGCACGTACTCTCGCTGAGTGTCCCTTTAGTGACACAGCATGGTAGGATGCTGACTTTCTCCTCGAGCAGAGTGACTTGACGTACAAGGTCCTCAAAAACTCCTAAGCGGAGTGTTTTCTCTTGGCAGCTCAGACGGGGGCCATGAGGAGCACTTCCATGGCACGTCGCACTGGCTAGATATGTGGTCCTGAGGCTGTTCCAGTGCTCTGGAAATGTAGCTCTCTTGAAGAAACGAGCAGTGTGTTGCCCTTCACTCGGCATACACAGAGGGCCTCCGAGGGACCGACCTTTGGGCCTCGATGTTGCCTAGCAGGCCCACAGGGGTCTGGAGGTACTGACTGATCTTGGAGGGAAAATGATGCACACCCGAGGGGCCTAGGAGTCCTGAAAAGGGTACTTCCTTTAAAATAAAGGAGAACAGGGGCTTCCCTGGTGGCGCAGTGGTTGAGAATCTGCCTGCCAACGCAGGGTACACGGGTTCGAGCCCTGGTCTGGGAGGATCCCACAGGCCGCGGAGCAACAGGGCCCGTGAGCCACAACTACTGAGCCTGCGCCTCTGGAGCCTGTGCTCCGCAACAAGAGAGGCCGCGATAGTGAGAGGCCTACGCACCGCAATGAAGAGTGGCCCCTACTTACCGCAATTGGAGAGAGCCCTAGCACAAAACCGAAGACCCAACATAGCAATCAATCAATAAGTCTTAAGGAAACAATAAAAAATAAAAAAAATAAAATAAAGCAGAACAGCGACTAAGACCTCATGGAAAGAGCTGCATGCCTCCCTTTCTGCGCGGCTACACAGGGACTTACCTCGAGGCCAGTACTCACGTTGGGTTTCTCTTTAGCTCTAGAGCATGGCAGGATGAGCTCCACCCCGGCCATCGAAGCACCCGGCTTACCTAGAGAAAACTCATTTTCTTCCCAGAGCCATGCCTACAGTGGCTAGTGGCCTGTCAACAGCAGTCAATTTCAAGAAGCTTCAAGGCAGCATGAATGGAGCTTTCAAAATGGGAAAGCAAGGCTAGTTCCATCAGGCCCTCATTTCCATGGGCACACGCAGCATACATCCCTGTGCTTTCTAACAAGTCCAAACAGACACAGGTTACCCAGTGGTTCCTTCCCTGAATCAACTCCTCGAAGCAGGGTGTTCTGCAAACAGCGAACTGCCTCAACCAAGGAACGCCCCAGCTTAGCTTCCGGGCCCGTGGCTCTTCAAAAGCCTGCAGTGTTACACGAGGAACTGGGCTTTAGTTGCAGTCGGAACGCAAGCCGACATTCTCCTGGAGGCAGGGTGACTTCAGGCAGGGGGTCCCAGATCGAATGCGAAGCCGAGGGTTGTTCTCAGTGCAGCTCAGACTAGGGCAATGCGTCACACTTGCACGGTATGTTGGACCTGCTAGAAAGGTGTTCGTCGACCTGTGGGAGTGATGAGGAAATCAAGCTGTCCCAAGAAAGAGTGCAGTCTGTTGCCCTACACTCGGCATACACAGAGTGGCTCCGAAGGGCTACAGGCCTGGATGTGGCTTAGCAGGCCCATGGAGGCCTGAGGGTACTCAGTGTTCTTGCAGGGAAAAGGGTGCCCACGCGGGGTTCCGAGATGTCCTGCAAAGCGTACTGACGTTAAAACAATGCAGAGCAGCGGCTACGGCCTCATGGAAAATGCTGCACGACTCCGCTTCTGCATGGCAATTTAGGGCCTTACCGTGAGGCACGTACTCTCGCTGAGTGTCCCTTTAGTGACACAGCATGGTAGGATGCTGACTTTCTCCTCGAGCAGAGTGACTTGACGTACAAGGTCCTCAAAAACTCCTAAGCGGAGTGTTTTCTCTTGGTAGCTCAGACGGGGGCCATGACGAACATTTCCATGGCACGTCGCACTGGCTAGATATGTGGTCCTGAGGCTGTTCCAGTGCTCTGGAAATGTAGCTCTCTTGAAGAAACGAGCAGTGTGTTGCCCTTCACTCGGCATACACAGAGGGCCTCCGAGGGACCGACCTTTGGGCCTCGATGTTGCCTAGCAGGCCCACAGGGGTCTGGAGGTACTGACTGATCTTGGAGGGAAAATGATGCACACCCGAGGGGCCTAGGAGTCCTGAAAAGGGTACTTCCTTTAAAATAAAGGAGAACAGGGGCTTCCCTGGTGGCGCAGTGGTTGAGAATCTGCCTGCCAACGCAGGGTACACGGGTTCGAGCCCTGGTCTGGGAGGATCCCACAGGCCGCGGAGCAACAGGGCCCGTGAGCCACAGCTACTGAGCCTGCACCTCTGGAGCCTGTGCTCCGCAACAAGAGAGGCCGCGATAGTGAGAGGCCTACGCACCGCAATGAAGAGTGGCCCCTACTTACCGCAATTGGAGAGAGCCCTAGCACAAAAACGAAGACCCAACATAGCAATCAATCAATCAATCAATAAGTCTTAAGGAAACAATAAAAAATAAAAAAAATAAAATAAAGCAGAACAGCGACTAAGACCTCATGGAAAGAGCTGCATGCCTCCATTTCTGCGCGGCTACACAGGGACTTACCTCGAGGCCAGTACTCACGTTGGGTTTCTCTTTAGCTCTAGAGCGTGGCAGGATGAGCTCCACCCCAGCCATCGAAGCACCCGGCTTACCTAGAGAAAACTCATTTTCTTCCCAGAGCCATGCCTACAGTGGCTAGTGGCCTGTCAACAGCAGTCAATTTCAAGAAGCTTCAAGGCAGCATGAATGGAGCTTTCAAAATGGGAAAGCAAGGCTAGTTCCATCAGGCCCTCATTTCCATGGGCACACGCTGCATACATCCCTGTGCTTTCTAACAAGTCCAAACAGACACAGGTTACCCAGTGGTTCCTTCCCTGAATCAACTCCGCGAAGCAGGGTGTTCTGCAAACAGCGAACTGCCTCAAACAAGGAACGCCCCAGCCTAGCTTCCGGGCCCGTGGCTCTTCAAAAGTCTGCAGTGTTACACGAGGAACTGGGCTTTAGTTGCAGTCGGAACGCAAGCCGACATTCTCCTGGAGGCAGGGTGACTTCAGGCAGGGGGTCCCAGATCGAATGCGAAGCCGAGGGTTGTTCTCAGTGCAGCTCAGACTAGGGCAATGAGTCACACTTGCACGGTATGTTGGACCTGCTAGAAAGGTGTTCGTCGACCTGTGGGAGTGATGAGGAAATCAAGCTGTCCCAAGAAAGAGTGCAGTCTGTTGCCCTACACTCGGCATACACGGAGTGGCTCCGAAGGGCTACTGGCCTGGATGTGGCTTAGCAGGCCCATGGAGGCCTGAGGGTACTCAGTGTTCTTGCAGGGAATAGGGTGCCCACGCGGGGTTCCTAGATGTCCTGCAAAGCGTACTGACGTTAAAACAATGCAGAGCAGCGGCTACGGCCTCATGGAAAATGCTGCACGCCTCCGCTTCTGTATGGCAATTCAGGGCCTTACCTTGAGGCACGTACTCTCGCTGAGTGTCCCTTTAGTGACACAGCATGGTAGGATGCTGACTTTCTCCTCGAGCAGAGTGACTTGACGTACAAGGTCCTCAAAAACTCCTAAGCGGAGTGTTTTCTCTTGGCAGCTCAGACGGGGGCCATGAGGAGCACTTCCATGGCACGTCGCACTGGCTAGATATGTGGTCCTGAGGCTGTTCCAGTGCTCTGGAAATGTAGCTCTCTTGAAGAAACGAGCAGTGTGTTGCCCTTCACTCGGCATACACAGAGGGCCTCCGAGGGACCGACCTTTGGGCCTCGATGTTGCCTAGCAGGCCCACAGGGGTCTGGAGGTACTGACTGATCTTGGAGGGAAAATGATGCACACCCGAGGGGCCTAGGAGTCCTGAAAAGGGTACTTCCTTTAAAATAAAGGAGAACAGGGGCTTCCCTGGTGGCGCAGTGGTTGAGAATCTGCCTGCCAACGCAGGGTACACGGGTTCGAGCCCTGGTCTGGGAGGATCCCACAGGCCGCGGAGCAACAGGGCCCGTGAGCCACAACTACTGAGCCTGCGCCTCTGGAGCCTGTGCTCCGCAACAAGAGAGGCCGCGATAGTGAGAGGCCTACGCACCGCAATGAAGAGTGGCCCCTACTTACCGCAATTGGAGAGAGCCCTAGCACAAAACCGAAGACCCAACATAGCAATCAATCAATAAGTCTTAAGGAAACAATAAAAAATAAAAAAAATAAAATAAAGCAGAACAGCGACTAAGACCTCATGGAAAGAGCTGCATGCCTCCCTTTCTGCGCGGCTACACAGGGACTTACCTCGAGGCCAGTACTCACGTTGGGTTTCTCTTTAGCTCTAGAGCATGGCAGGATGAGCTCCACCCCGGCCATCGAAGCACCCGGCTTACCTAGAGAAAACTCATTTTCTTCCCAGAGCCATGCCTACAGTGGCTAGTGGCCTGTCAACAGCAGTCAATTTCAAGAAGCTTCAAGGCAGCATGAATGGAGCTTTCAAAATGGGAAAGCAAGGCTAGTTCCATCAGGCCCTCATTTCCATGGGCACACGCAGCATACATCCCTGTGCTTTCTAACAAGTCCAAACAGACACAGGTTACCCAGTGGTTCCTTCCCTGAATCAACTCCTCGAAGCAGGGTGTTCTGCAAACAGCGAACTGCCTCAACCAAGGAACGCCCCAGCTTAGCTTCCGGGCCCGTGGCTCTTCAAAAGCCTGCAGTGTTACACGAGGAACTGGGCTTTAGTTGCAGTCGGAACGCAAGCCGACATTCTCCTGGAGGCAGGGTGACTTCAGGCAGGGGGTCCCAGATCGAATGCGAAGCCGAGGGTTGTTCTCAGTGCAGCTCAGACTAGGGCAATGCGTCACACTTGCACGGTATGTTGGACCTGCTAGAAAGGTGTTCGTCGACCTGTGGGAGTGATGAGGAAATCAAGCTGTCCCAAGAAAGAGTGCAGTCTGTTGCCCTACACTCGGCATACACAGAGTGGCTCCGAAGGGCTACAGGCCTGGATGTGGCTTAGCAGGCCCATGGAGGCCTGAGGGTACTCAGTGTTCTTGCAGGGAAAAGGGTGCCCACGCGGGGTTCCGAGATGTCCTGCAAAGCGTACTGACGTTAAAACAATGCAGAGCAGCGGCTACGGCCTCATGGAAAATGCTGCACGACTCCGCTTCTGCATGGCAATTTAGGGCCTTACCGTGAGGCACGTACTCTCGCTGAGTGTCCCTTTAGTGACACAGCATGGTAGGATGCTGACTTTCTCCTCGAGCAGAGTGACTTGACGTACAAGGTCCTCAAAAACTCCTAAGCGGAGTGTTTTCTCTTGGTAGCTCAGACGGGGGCCATGACGAACATTTCCATGGCACGTCGCACTGGCTAGATATGTGGTCCTGAGGCTGTTCCAGTGCTCTGGAAATGTAGCTCTCTTGAAGAAACGAGCAGTGTGTTGCCCTTCACTCGGCATACACAGAGGGCCTCCGAGGGACCGACCTTTGGGCCTCGATGTTGCCTAGCAGGCCCACAGGGGTCTGGAGGTATTCACTGATCTTGGAGGGAAAATGATGCACACCCGAGGGGCCTAGGAGTCCTGAAAAGGGTACTTCCTTTAAAATAAAGCAGAACAGGGGCTTCCCTGGCGGCGCAGTGGTTGAGAATCTGCCTGCCAACGCAGGGTACACGGGTTCGAGCCCTGGTCTGGGAGGATCCCACAGGCCGCGGAGCAACAGGGCCCGTGAGCCACAACTACTGAGCCTGCGCCTCTGGAGCCTGTGCTCCGCAACAAGAGAGGCCGCGATAGTGAGAGGCCTACGCACCGCAATGAAGAGTGGCCCCTACTTACCGCAATTGGAGAGAGCCCTAGCACAAAAACGAAGACCCAACATAGCAATCAATCAATCAATCAATAAGCCTTAAGGAAACAATAAAAAATAAAAAAAATAAAATAAAGCAGAACAGCGACTAAGACCTCATGGAAAGAGCTGCATACCTCCCTTTCTGCGCGGCTACACAGGGACTTACCTCGAGGCCAGTACTCACGTTGAGTTTCCCTTTAGCTCTAGAGCGTGGCAGGATGAGCTCCACCCCGGCCATCGAACCACCCGGCTTACCTAGAGAAAACTCATTTTCTTCCCAGAGCCATGCCTACAGTGGCTAGTGGCCTGTCAACAGCAGTCAATTTCAAGAAGCTTCAAGGCAGCATGAATGGAGCTTTCAAAATGGGAAAGCAAGGCTAGTTCCATCAGGCCCTCATTTCCATGGGCACACGCAGCATACATCCCTGTGCTTTCTAACAAGTCCAAACAGACACAGGTTACCCAGTGGTTCCTTCCCTGAATCAACTCCTCGAAGCAGGGTGTTCTGCAAACAGCGAACTGCCTCAACCAAGGAACGCCCCAGCTTAGCTTCCGGGCCCGTGGCTCTTCAAAAGCCTGCAGTGTTACACGAGGAACTGGGCTTTAGTTGCAGTCGGAACGCAAGCCGACATTCTCCTGGAGGCAGGGTGACTTCAGGCAGGGGGTCCCAGATCGAATGCGAAGCCGAGGGTTGTTCTCAGTGCAGCTCAGACTAGGGCAATGAGTCACACTTGCACGGTATGTTGGACCTGCTAGAAAGGTGTTCGTCGACCTGTGGGAGTGATGAGGAAATCAAGCTGTCCCAAGAAAGAGTGCAGTCTGTTGCCCTACACTCGGCATACACGGAGTGGCTCTGAAGGGCTACTGGCCTGGATGTGGCTTAGCAGGCCCATGGAGGCCTGAGGGTACTCAGTGTTCTTGCAGGGAAAAGGGTGCCCACGCGGGGTTCCTAGATGTCCTGCAAAGCGTACTGACGTTAAAACAATGCAGAGCAGCGGCTACGGCCTCATGGAAAATGCTGCACGCCTCCGCTTCTGTATGGCAATTCAGGGCCTTACCTTGAGGCACGTACTCCCGCTGAGTGTCCCTTTAGTGACACAGCACGGTAGGATGCTGACTTTCTCCTCGAGCAGAGTGACTTGACGTACAAGGTCCTCAAAAACTCCTAAGCGGAGTGTTTTCTCTTGGCAGCTCAGACGGGGGCCATGAGGAGCACTTCCATGGCACGTCGCACTGGCTAGATATGTGGTCCTGAGGCTGTTCCAGTGCTCTGGAAATGTAGCGCTCTTGAAGAAACGAGCAGTGTGTTGCCCTTCACTCGGCATACACAGAGGGCCTCCGAGGGACCGACCTCTGGGCCTCGATGTTGCCTAGCAGGCCCACAGGGGTCTGGAGGTACTGACTGATCTTGGAGGGAAAATGATGCACACCCGAGGGGCCTAGGAGTCCTGAAAAGGGTACTTCCTTTAAAATAAAGGAGAACAGGGGCTTCCCTGGTGGCGCAGTGGTTGAGAATCTGCCTGCCAACGCAGGGTACACGGGTTCGAGCCCTGGTCTGGGAGGATCCCACAGGCCGCGGAGCAACAGGGCCCGTGAGCCACAACTACTGAGCCTGCGCCTCTGGAGCCTGTGCTCCGCAACAAGAGAGGCCGCGATAGTGAGAGGCCTACGCACCGCAATGAAGAGTGGCCCCTACTTACCGCAATTGGAGAGAGCCCTAGCACAAAAACGAAGACCCAACATAGCAATCAATCAATCAATCAATAAGTCTTAAGGAAACAATAAAAAATAAAAAAAATAAAATAAAGCAGAACAGCAACTAAGACCTCATGGAAAGAGCTGCATGCCTCCCTTTCTGCGCGGCTACACAGGGACTTACCTCGAGGCCAGTACTCACATTGGGTTTCTCTTTAGCTCTAGAGCGTGGCAGGATGAGCTCCACCCCGGCCATCGAAGCACCCGGCTTACCTAGAGAAAACTCATTTTCTTCCCAGAGCCATGCCTACAGTGGCTAGTGGCCTGTCAACAGCAGTCAATTTCAAGAAGCTTCAAGGCAGCATGAATGGAGCTTTCAAAATGGGAAAGCAAGGCTAGTTCCATCAGGCCCTCATTTCCATGGGCACACGCAGCATACATCCCTGTGCTTTCTAACAAGTCCAAACAGACACAGGTTACCCAGTGGTTCCTTCTCTGAATCAACTCCTCGAAGCAGGGTGTTCTGCAAACAGCGAACTGCCTCAAACAAGGAACGCCCCAGCTTAGCTTCCGGGCCCGTGGCTCTTCAAAAGCCTGCAGTGTTACACGAGGAACTGGGCTTTAGTTGCAGTCGGAACGCAAGCCGACATTCTCCTGGAGGCAGGGTGACTTCAGGCAGGGGGTCCCAGATCGAATGCGAAGCCGAGGGTTGTTCTCAGTGCAGCTCAGACTAGGGCAATGAGTCACACTTGCACGGTATGTTGGACCTGCTAGAAAGGTGTTCGTCGACCTGTGGGAGTGATGAGGAAATCAAGCTGTCCCAAGAAAGAGTGCAGTCTGTTGCCCTACACTCGGCATACATGGAGTGGCTCCGAAGGGCTACTGGCCTGGATGTGGCTTAGCAGGCCCATGGAGGCCTGAGGGTACTCAGTGTTCTTGCAGGGAATAGGGTGCCCACGCGGGGTTCCTAGATGTCCTGCAAAGCGTACTGACGTTAAAACAATGCAGAGCAGCGGCTACGGCCTCATGGAAAATGCTGCACGCCTCCGCTTCTGTATGGCAATTCAGGGCCTTACCTTGAGGCACGTACTCTCGCTGAGTGTCCCTTTAGTGACACAGCATGGTAGGATGCTGACTTTCTCCTCGAGCAGAGTGACTTGACGTACAAGGTCCTCAAAAACTCCTAAGCGGAGTGTTTTCTCTTGGCAGCTCAGACGGGGGCCATGAGGAGCACTTCCATGGCACGTCGCACTGGCTAGATATGTGGTCCTGAGGCTGTTCCAGTGCTCTGGAAATGTAGCTCTCTTGAAGAAACGAGCAGTGTGTTGCCCTTCACTCGGCATACACAGAGGGCCTCCGAGGGACCGACCTCTGGGCCTCGATGTTGCCTAGCAGGCCCACAGGGGTCTGGAGGTACTCACTGATCTTGGAGGGAAAATGATGCACACCCGAGGGGCCTAGGAGTCCTGAAAAGGGTACTTCCTTTAAAATAAAGCAGAACAGGGGCTTCCCTGGTGGCGCAGTGGTTGAGAATCTGCCTGCCAACGCAGGGTACACGGGTTCGAGCCCTGGTCTGGGAGGATCCCACAGGCCGCGGAGCAACAGGGCCCGTGAGCCACAACTACTGAACCTGCGCGTCTGGAGCCTGTGCTCCGCAACAAGGGAGGCCGCGATAGTGAGAGGTCCGTGCACCGCGATAAAGAGTGGCACCCGCTTGCCACAACTAGAGAAAGCCTTTGCACAGAAACGAAGACCCAACACAGCCAAAAATAAATTCAGTAATTAATCAATTTAAAAAAAAAAAGCTGTCTCTCAAATTTAACTTCCAGTATATATTCAGGAAAAACGCATACGCTCTTTTTGGCCAACCAAAGAAGCAGGCAATGCAAATCAACACTACAAAGAGGTATCACTTCGAATCAGAAAAAAGGACCATCCTCACCAAGGGTAAAAACCAGATATGCAGGACAAGGAGAGGAGAAAAGGGAGCCTTGTTACGCTGAAGGGGGGAATGTAAATGGCCAACGGCCACTCTGGAGAAGTGTGCTGTGTTTCCTGAAACATCTAAAAAACAGAGCTACAAAGCATAGGGCGCTTCCACTCATGGGCCTATATGTTGGAAAAACCAAAAATCCACAGGACGCAGGCACCCCGTTTACTGCTGCTATGTTTACAACGGCCTCCACTTGGGTACAACTTAATAGTCCTTGGAAGGAAAAAACGGTGAAAGAAAATTTGGTACTTAAGCACAACGGAATATTACTCAGCCCTGAAATCAATGAAATGAGACCAGTTGCAGCAACTCAGGGGGACTTATGTATGGGCATTGAGAGTGAAATATGTTAGACAGCAAGAGAAACTTATCATAAGATATCACTTATAAAGGGAATCTAAAAATCGCCAACCATGAACTGAATTACAAACAGAACACCATCACACATTTACAAAACACACTTACGGCTGCTTAAGGGGAAAAGTGTGGTGCGGTGATGCATAAACCAGGAGGTTGAAATTGGCACAGATACCGTTCCATACGCCAATAATGTAATCGCCACGACATACTCATGGTTCAAGGAACTGGACTCAGCACACTCTATTCACAGAAAAAACATATATCTGACTACTAGAAACTAGAAAAGAATTTATTGATGTCTCTCTGTAAGTGACTCAGGTGGATGTACAGCACCAAGAAACACAACATTGCAAATCAGCTACACCCCATTATAAAAATTAATTATAAAAAAAGAAAGACAGTGAGAGAGAGAGGAATTCTCACAAAATTCAATCAGGGGCTGTGATGCAACTGGACTGACCACATCTACACTCACAGCTCAATGGGACGTAAGGCTGGACACCCTAACCCTAAACCCTAACCCGAACCCTAACCCAACACTAACCCTAACCCTAAACCTAAACCCTAACCCTTACCCAACCCTAAGCCTAACCCTAAGCCTAACCCTAACCCCTACCCCTAGCCCTAACTCTGACCCTAACCCCTAACCCTTAACCCCTAACCCCTAACCCTACCGAAGTTCACAAGTAAACTTCTCGCCCACCTGGAGAGAGTGATTTAATTTGAAAGAGTAAAGACACAATCAGCTCAGTAATTGGCCACGGGGCTGGAGGGGCCAAGGCTACCCTGAGCTGGAGGAACGTGGGTGCCTGCCTGGATGCTCAGAGGCCAAGGGCTGTCCTGAGACCTGCTTGGACACCCGTGCAGATGGAACAAACGATCCGCCCAGTCCCAAGAGGGCCCCACCAGCCCTCACGAACGCAACACCAGACTTCCCTGGTGGTGCGGTGGTTAAGAATCCACCTGCCAATGCAGGGGACACGGGTTTGAGCCCTGGTCCGGGAAGATCCCACATGCTGTGGAGCAACTAAGCCCGTGCACCACAACTACTGAGCCTGCGCTCTAGAACCCGCGAGCCCCGACTGCTGAAGCCCACGCGCTTAGAGCCTGTGCTCTGCCACAAGAGAAGCCACCGCAATGAGAAGCCCCCACTCGCCGCAACTAGAGAAAGCCTCCGTGCAGCAATGCAGACCCAGCACAGCCCAAAATTAATTAATTAATTAATTAAGAAAAAAAAAAGGCAGCACCTGGGGGCTGGCAGACTGATGCACCGAGTCTTACATCACGTCTACTTAGTATCCTGCATGTCAGGGCCATGCTGGACCTGGGGCTGCCCAGACAGAGTGGGGCCTGCATCACCCTTCCCAGGAGGGAGGGTGGAGGGAAACCCTGCATGACCTCTGAGGCCCTAAGAACCCTTGACTAAGGCTGAGCTCAATTTGAAACAGTGGGTGACCAGAGCAGACATTTCATTCATCTATCAATGAGAATCGAGCACTGGAGGAGCAGCAAACAATGGCCTCGCTCAACCTTGACGCTAATCCTGACATGGACCCTAACCCTAAACTCTGATCCTGACCCTAAGCCCTGACCTAACCTTAGCCTAACCCGTACCCTAAACCTGTACCTTACCCTAACCCATGCTCTACCCGCATCCTACCTGTACCCCAATTCTCACCCATACCCTAACACCCACTCTAACACAGAACCCTAACACCCTGAGACCAAAACCATAAACCTTAACCAATAAGCTAAACCATAACCATAACCAAACCATAAAATATAGTCATTAACCATACCCATAAATAACTCATTAACCATAAAACTTAAACCATAACAGCAACCATAAACCATACACAGCCCCAACCCTCACACCAGCCCCAGCCCTAATGCTAACCCTCCAAACCACTTACACCAAGCCAAGTCTAATCAGATTATACAAATACATCTTGAAAAAGAAAACTGGGGAATACTCTGGTGGCCCAGCGGTTAGGACTCTGTGCTTTCATTGCCAAGGGCTCGGGTTCGATCCCTGACTGGGGAACTAAGATCCCACAAGCCATGGGATGTGGCCAAAATAAATAAATAATTAAAATGAAATAAAACCACTATTTTAAAAAAGATTTTAAAAATAAAGGAAAAAAACAAGAAAACTACCCCAGTACAACTTATAAATAGGAATGTAAAAATCTATCACACAATAATAGCAACATGAAACCAACAGAACTTTAAATGGATAATGCCATAAGCAAGTATCTCTACACCAGGAATTTCAGGTTGCTCAACATATGAAAAGTAAGCAATGTATTCAACCACAATAATGGTGTGAAGTAAAAACACATAATCATATCAATTAATGCAAAAAGTCTACAATGAAAATCCAGTGTTATTTCATGAAAAACACTCAAGAAAGCAGGAATAAAAGGAAATTTGCTCAATATGGAAAAGAGTAGTACAGAAAGCCACAGCAAACATCCTGCTCAACGTTAAAGACTGAAAGATTTACTCCTGAAATCAGGAACAGGGCCAGGAAGCTGGCCTTCATCACCGTTACTCAATAGTGTACTGGAAGTTCTACCCAGAATCTTGAGGAAAGAAAGAAAAGGCATCCATGGGTGAATGGAAAAATTAAAACCGTGTCTCTTCACAGAACCTAGGTCACATCATCTTATATATAAAACTAACTATAATCATAAAGAAATTATTTGAGCTAATCAACTCATTAATAAGCAAAGTTATCGAACAAAAGATCAATTCATGAACATCTATCTTATATGCATACGCTGGCAAAAAATAATCTGAAAAAGAATTTATGAGAACAATTCCATTTTTAATAATGTCAACATCAAGATTTAGGAGTATATTTAATCAAGGTACAAGACTTGTTTTTATGTATGTAAAGTTGTATGTTGGAAATTACTGGAAAGTCAATTACTTTTCAAAACATCATGTATGTCAACAGCATGCCAGAAAAGCAGAGAAAACATCAAACTTCCATATAGAAGCCAAACCTTACCCAGATCCAGTTCACCCAAAGTCCACATGTCATTTAGAGGCACTGTGGGAAGGTTATATTAGGAGCCGCTGTCCTCCGTGTTGTGGACGACCTGGATATGGTAGAAACAGTGGGAGTTTTGAATTCCAATTTTCCACTTCAGTCCACAAAAAAACTATTAGAACTAATAAATCAATTCAGTAAAGTTGCAAAATCAATACACAGAAATCACTTGCCTTTCTAAACACTAATAATGAACCATCAGAAAGAGAAAGAAAGCAACCCTATTTACAACTGCATCAAAAAGAACAAAATACCTGGGAATAAAGTCAACCAAGGAGGTGAAAGACCTGCACACTGAAAACTTGAAGACATTGATGAAGACATTGCAAAACACACCAATAAATGGAAAGATATCCTGTTCTCATGGAATGGAACAATTAATATTGTTAAAATATCCATGCTACCCAAAGCAGTGGACACAGTGAATGCAATCCCTCCCAAAATTCCATGGTATTTTCCCCCAAAATAGAGCAAATCCTCCTAATATCTGTGGGGAACCACAAAGGACCCCAAATAGCCAAAGAAACCCTGAAAAAAGAGAACGGGCTGGAGGCATCTCCCTCCCTGACGTCACACTCTGCTCAGAAGCTACAGTCACCAAAACAGTGTGGAACTGGCTCAAAACGGGCGCAGGGACCAGAGGAACAGGACAGAGAGACCAGAATTCAACCCACACGGACGGGGTCGGTGAATTTATGACACAGGGACCAAGGGCACACCAAGGAGCACGACACTCCCCACGATAAATGGTGCTGGGAAAACTGGACGCCCCATAACTCACGCTGGCTACCCTGCACACAAACCTGACCCAAACACCCAGCTTTCCACGCCAAGCCCTCCCTCGCTCACACGAAGACGGACCCCCTCAACGGTCAGTCGCCCACAGGAAGCTTCTCCCCACTTTTCCTCACCGTCTCTTCACCTTTTCCTCAGGCATCACCTGGGTCCTCAGGAAACCTAGTGCCCCAGTCAGCGTGGACGCAGCCCCATTTTGTCCTGAAGCCGAAACCCCAGCGAGTCCTAAGGAGATGGAGACCGAGCTCCTCTCAGCAGAGACGCTGAGCCGGGCGTCCTACCCGAAGGCCCCCGCCCCCGCGCCTGAGGCGGCTCAACTCCTCTCAGCTGCCCTCACAATGGAGTTCCATGGAACGAGCATGCGCTGTGGGTCAGAGAGGCGAACTCGGCGCCACCCTGTGGTCAGTGCAGGAAGTGCAGGCCGCGCCTCCCTCACAGGTCACTGGAGGCAGCGTGCCCTACTGACAGGACTGCTGAATCCATTCAACTGGAAATTCCAACGAAAATGGAGTCTCTATCCCAAAAGTTTTCTAAAAGTAGTTAAGGAACAATTAATTGGAAACCATTTGGAATGAAGTGAATGTAGATGCAAACTTTACAACTTATACCAAATTCACTCAAAGTTATCCAGAGGCAAATTTTATTTTAGTTTATAATTTATTTTTGGCTGCGTTGGGTCTTCGCTGCTGCATGTGGGCTTTCTCTAGTTGCGTCGAGCGGGGCTACTCTTCGTTGTGGTGCACGGGCTTCTCATTGCGGTGGCTTCTCTTGTGGGCGAGCACGGGCTCTGGCACGCAGGCTTCAGTAGTTATGCCGCGCAGGCTTGGTTGCTCTGAGGCATGTGGGATCTTCCCGGACCAGGGCTCGACCCCGTGTCCCCTGCATTGGCAGGCGGACTCTTAACCACTGCGTCACCAGGGAAGTCCCCACAGACAAATTTTAAATACAAAACTATTCAAGGGGCTTCCCTGGTGGCGCAGTGGTTGAGAATCTGCCTGCTAATGCAGGGGACACAGGTTCGAGCCCTGGTCTGGGAAGATCCCACATGCCGCGGAGCAACTAGCCCCGTGAGCCACAACTACTGAGCCTGCGCGTCTGGAGCCTGTGCTCCGCAACAAGGGAGGCCGCGATAGTGAGAGGTCCGTGCACCGCGATAAAGAGTGGCACCCGCTTGCCACAACTAGAGAAAGCCTTTGCACAGAAACGAAGACCCAACACAGCCAAAAATAAATTAATTAATTCATCAATTTTTAAAAAAAAGCTGTCTCTCAAATTTAACTTCCAGAATATATTCAGGAAAAACGCATATGCCCTTTTTGGCCAACCAAAGAAGCGGGCGATGCAAATCAACACTACAAAGAGGTATCACTTCGAATCAGAAAAAAGGACCATCCTCACAAAGGGTAAAAACCAGATATGCAGGACAAGGAGAGGAGAAAAGGGAGCCTTGTTACGCTGAAGGGGGGAATGTAAATGGCCAACGGCCACTCTGGAGAAGTGTGCTGTGTTTCCTGAAACATCTAAAAAACAGAGCTACAAAGCATAGGGCGCTTCCACTCATGGGCCTATATGTTGGCAAAACCAAAAATCCACAGGACGCAGGCACCCCGTTTACTGCTGCTATGTTTACAACAGCCTCGACTTGGGTACAACTTCATAGTCCTTGGAAGGAAAAAACGGTGAAAGAAAATTTGGTACTTAAGCACAACGGAATATTACTCAGCCCTGAAATCAATGAAATGAGGCCAGTTACAGCAACTCAGGGGGACTTATGTATCGTCATTGAGAGTGAAATAAGTTAGACAGCAAGAGAAACTTATCATAAGATATCACTTATAAAGGGAATCTAAAAATCGCCAACCGTGAACTGAATTACAAACAGAACACCATCAGACATTTACAAAACACACTTACGGCTGCTTAAGGGGAAAAGTGTGGTGCGTTGATGCATAAACCAGGAGGTTGAAATTGGCACAGATACCGTTCCATACGCCAATAATGTAATCGCCAAGACATATTCACTGTTCAAGGAACTGGACTCAGCACTCTCTATTCACAGAAAAAACATATATCTGACTACTGGAACCTAGAAAAGAATTTATTGATGTCTCTCTGTAAGTGACTCAGGTGGATGTACAGCACCAAGAAACACAACAATGCAAATCAGCTACACCCCATTATAAAAATTAATTATAAAAAAAGAAAGACAGTGAGAGAGAGAGGAATTCTCACAAAATTCAATCAGGGGCTGTGATGCAACTGGACTGACCACATCTACACTCACAGCTGAATGGGACGTAAGGCTGGACACCCTAACCCTAAACCCTAACCCTAACCCTAACCCTAACACAACCCTAACCCTACCTTAACCCTAACCCTAACCCAACACTAACCCTAACCCTAAACCTAAACCCTAACCCTAACCCTAACCCTAACCCTAACCCAACCCTAGCCCAACCTTAACCCTACCATAACCCTAACCCTAACCCAAAACTAACCCTAACCCTAACCCTAAACCCTAACCCTAACCCCTAACAATAACCCAACCCTAAGCCTAACCCTAACCCCTAGCCCTAGCCCTAGCCCTAACCCTGACCCTAACACCTAACCCTTAACCCCTAACCCCTAACCCTAACCAAGTTCACAAGTAAACTTCTCGCCCACCTGGAGAGAGTGATTTAATTTTAAAGAGTAAAGACACAATCAGCTCAGTAATTGGCCACGGGGGCTGGAGGGGCCAAGGCTAACCTGAGCTGGAGGAACGTGGGTGCCTGCCTGGATGCTCAGAGGCCAAGGGCTGTCCTGAGACCTGCTTGGACACCCGTGCAGATGGAACAAAGGATCCGTCCAGTCCCAAGAGGGCCCCACCAGCCCTCACGAACGCAACACCAGACTTCCCTGGTGGCGCAGTGGTTAAGAATTCACCTGCCCATGCAGGGGACACGGGTTTGAGCCCTGGTCCGGGAAGATCCCACATGCTGTGGAGCAACTAAGCCCGTGCACCACAACTACTGAGCCTGCGCTCTAGAACCCGCGAGCCCCGACTGCTGAAGCCCACGCGCTTAGAGCCTGTGCTCTGCAACAAGAGAAGCCACCGCAATGAGAAGCCCCCACTCGCCGCAACTAGAGAAAGCCTCCGTGCAGCAATGCAGACCCACCACAGCCCAAAATTAATTAATTAATTAATTAAGGGAAAAAAAAAAAGGCAGCACCTGGGGGCTGGCAGACTGATGCACCGAGTCTTACATCACGTCTACTTAGTATCCTGCATGTCAGGGCCATGCTGGACCTGGGGCTGCCCAGACAGAGTGGGGCCTGCATCACCCTTCCCAGGAGGGAGGGTGGAGGGAAACCCTGCATGACCTCTGAGGCCCTAAGAACCCTTGACTAAGGCTGAGCTCAATTTGAAACAGTGGGTGACCAGAGCAGACATTTCATTCATCTATCAATCAGAATCCAGCACTGGAGGAGCAGCAAACAATGGCCTCGCTCAACCTTGACGCTAATCCTGACATGGACCCTAACCCTAAACTCTGATCCTGACCCTAAGCCCTGACCTAACCTTAGCCTAACCCGTACCCTAAACCTGTACCTTACCCTAACCCATGCTCTACCCGCATCCTACCTGTACCCCAATTCTCACCCATACCCTAACACCCACTCTAACACAGAACCCTAACACCCTGAGACCAAAACCATAAACCTTAACCAATAAGCTAAACCATAACCATAACCAAACCATAAAATATAGTCATTAACCATACCCATAAATAACTCATTAACCATAAAACTTAAACCATAACAGCAACCATAAACCATACACAGCCCCAACCCTCACACCAGCCCCAGCCCTAATGCTAACCCTCCAAACCACTTACACCAAGCCAAGTCTAATCAGATTATACAAATACATCTTGAAAAAGAAAACTGGGGAATACTCTGGTGGCCCAGCGGTTAGGACTCTGTGCTTTCATTGCCAAGGGCTCGGGTTCGATCCCTGACTGGGGAACTAAGATCCCACAAGCCATGGGATGTGGCCAAAATAAATAAATAATTAAAATGAAATAAAACCACTATTTTAAAAAAGATTTTAAAAATAAAGGAAAAAAACAAGAAAACTACCCCAGTACAACTTATAAATAGGAATGTAAAAATCTATCACACAATAATAGCAACATGAAACCAACAGAACTTTAAATGGATAATGCCATAAGCAAGTATCTCTACACCAGGAATTTCAGGTTGCTCAACATATGAAAAGTAAGCAATGTATTCAACCACAATAATGGTGTGAAGTAAAAACACATAATCATATCAATTAATGCAAAAACTCTACAATGAAAATCCAGTGTTATTTCATGAAAAACACTCAAGAAAGCAGGAATAAAAGGAAATTTGCTCAATATGGAAAAGAGTAGTACAGAAAGCCACAGCAAACATCCTGCTCAACGTTAAAGACTGAAAGATTTACTCCTGAAATCAGGAACAGGGCCAGGAAGCTGGCCTTCATCACCGTTACTCAATAGTGTACTGGAAGTTCTACCCAGAATCTTGAGGAAAGAAAGAAAAGGCATCCATGGGTGAATGGAAAAATTAAAACCGTGTCTCTTCACAGAACCTAGGTCACATCATCTTATATATAAAACTAACTATAATCATAAAGAAATTATTTGAGCTAATCAACTCATTAATAAGCAAAGTTATCGAACAAAAGATCAATTCATGAACATCTATCTTATATGCATACGCTGGCAAAAAATAATCTGAAAAAGAATTTATGAGAACAATTCCATTTTTAATAATGTCAACATCAAGATTTAGGAGTATATTTAATCAAGGTACAAGACTTGTTTTTATGTATGTAAAGTTGTATGTTGGAAATTACTGGAAAGTCAATTACTTTTCAAAACATCATGTATGTCAACAGCATGCCAGAAAAGCAGAGAAAACATCAAACTTCCATATAGAAGCCAAACCTTACCCAGATCCAGTTCACCCAAAGTCCACATGTCATTTAGAGGCACTGTGGGAAGGTTATATTAGGAGCCGCTGTCCTCCGTGTTGTGGACGACCTGGATATGGTAGAAACAGTGGGAGTTTTGAATTCCAATTTTCCACTTCAGTCCACAAAAAAACTATTAGAACTAATAAATCAATTCAGTAAAGTTGCAAAATCAATACACAGAAATCACTTGCCTTTCTAAACACTAATAATGAACCATCAGAAAGAGAAAGAAAGCAACCCTATTTACAAATGCATCAAAAAGAACAAAATACCTGGGAATAAAGTCAACCAAGGAGGTGAAAGACCTGCACACTGAAAACTTGAAGACATTGATGAAGACATTGCAAAACACACCAATAAATGGAAAGATATCCTGTTCTCATGGAATGGAACAATTAATATTGTTAAAATATCCATGCTACCCAAAGCAGTGGACACAGTGAATGCAATCCCTCCCAAAATTCCATGGTATTTTCCCCCCAAATAGAGCAAATCCTCCTAATATCTGTGGGGAACCACAAAGGACCCCAAATAGCCAAAGAAACCCTGAAAAAAGAGAACGGGCTGGAGGCATCTCCCTCCCTGACGTCACACTCTGCTCAGAAGCTACAGTCACCAAAACAGTGTGGAACTGGCTCAAAACCGGCACAGGGACCAGAGGAACAGGACAGAGAGACCAGAATTCAACCCACACGGACGGGGTCGGTGAATTTATGACACAGGGACCAAGGACACACCAAGGAGCACGACACGCCCCACGATAAAAGGTGCTGGGAAAACTGGACGCCCCATAACTCACGCTGGCTACCCTGCACACAAACCTGACCAAACACCCAGCTTTCCACGCCAAGCCCTCCCTCGCTCACACGAAGACGGACCCCCTCAACGGTCAGCCGCCCACAGGAAGCTTCTCCCCACTTTTCCTCACCGTGTCTTCACCTTTTCCTCAGGCATCACCTGGGTCCTCAGGAAACCTAGTTCCCTAGTCAGCGTGGAGGCAGCCCCACTTTGTCCTGAAGCCTAAACCCCAGCGAGTCCTAAAGAGACGGAGACCGAGCTCCTCTCAGCAGAGACGCTGAGCCGGGCGTCCTACCCGAAGGCCCCCGCCCCCGCGCCTGAGGAGGCTCAACTCCTCTCAGCTGCCCTCACAATCGAGTTCGCAGGGAACGAGCATGCGCTGTGGGTCAGAGAGGCGAACTCGGCGCCACCCTGTGGTCAGTGCAGGAAGTGCAGGCCGCGCCTCCCTCACAGGTCACTGGAGGCAGCGTGCCCTACTGACAGGACTGCTGAATCCATTCAACTGGAAATTCCAACGAAAATGGAGTCTCTATCCCAAAAGTTTTCTAAAAGTAGTTAAGGAACAATTAATTGGAAACCATTTGGAATGAAGTGAATGTAGATGCAAACTTTACAACTTATACCAAATTCACTCAAAGTTATTCAGAGGCAAATTTTATTTGAGTTTATAATTTATTTTTGGCTGCGTTGGGTCTTCGCTGCTGCATGTGGGCTTTCTCTAGTTGCGTCGAGCGGGGCTACTCTTCGTTGTGGTGCACGGGCTTCTCATTGCGGTGGCTTCTCTTGTGGGCGAGCACGGGCTCTGGCGCGCAGGCTTCAGTAGTTATGCCGCGCAGGCTTGGTTGCTCTGAGGCATGTGGGATCTTCCCGGACCAGGGCTCGACCCCGTGTCCCCTGCATTGGCAGGCGGACTCTTAACCACTGCGTCACCAGGGAAGTCCCCACAGACAAATTTTAAATACAAAACTATTCAAGGGGCTTCCCTGGTGGCGCAGTGGTTGAGAATCTGCCTGCTAATGCAGGGGACACAGGTTCGAGCCCTGGTCTGGGAAGATCCCACATGCCGCGGAGCAACTAGCCCCGTGAGCCACAACTACTGAGCCTGCGCGTCTGGAGCCTGTGCTCCGCAACAAGGGAGGCCGCGATAGTGAGAGGTCCGTGCACCGCGATAAAGAGTGGCACCCGCTTGCCACAACTAGAGAAAGCCTTCGCACAGAAACGAAGACCCAACACAGCCAAAAATAAATTAATTAATTCATCAATTTTTAAAAAAAAGCTGTCTCTCAAATTTAACTTCCAGAATATATTCAGGAAAAACGCATATGCCCTTTTTGGCCAACCAAAGAAGCGGGCGATGCAAATCAACACTACAAAGAGGTATCACTTCGAATCAGAAAAAAGGACCATCCTCACAAAGGGTAAAAACCAGATATGCAGGACAAGGAGAGGAGAAAAGGGAGCCTTGTTACGCTGAAGGGGGGAATGTAAATGGCCAACGGCCACTCTGGAGAAGTGTGCTGTGTTTCCTGAAACATCTAAAAAACAGAGCTACAAAGCATAGGGCGCTTCCACTCATGGGCCTATATGTTGGAAAAACCAAAAATCCACAGGACGCAGGCACCCCGTTTACTGCTGCTATGTTTACAACAGCCTCGACTTGGGTACAACTTCATAGTCCTTGGAAGGAAAAAACGGTGAAAGAAAATTTGGTACTTAAGCACAACGGAATATTACTCAGCCCTGAAATCAATGAAATGAGGCCAGCTGCAGCAACTCAGGGGGACTTATGTATCGTCATTGAGAGTGAAATATGTTAGACAGCAAGAGAAACTTATCATAAGATATCACTTATAAAGGGAATCTAAAAATCGCCAACCATGAACTGAATTACAAACAGAACACCATCACACATTTACAAAACACACTTACGGCTGCTTAAGGGGAAAAGTGTGGTGCGGTGATGCATAAACCAGGAGGTTGAAATTGGCACAGATACCGTTCCATACGCCAATAATGTAATCGCCAAGACATATTCATTGTTCAAGGAACTGGACTCAGCACACTCTATTCACAGAAAAATCATATATCTGACTACTAGAAACTAGAAAAGAATTTACTGATGTCTCTCTGTAAGTGACTCAGGTGGATGTACAGCACCAAGAAACACAACATTGCAAATCAGCTACACCCCATTATAAAAATTAATTATAAAAAAAGAAAGACAGTGAGAGAGAGAGGAATTCTCACAAAATTCAATCAGGGGCTGTGATGCAACTGGACTGACCACATCTACACTCACAGCTCAATGGGACGTAAGGCTGGACACCCTAACCCTAAACCCTAAACCTAACCCTAACCCTAACCCAACCCTAACCCTACCTTAACCCTAACCCTAACCCAACACTAACCCTAACCGTAAACTTAAACCCTAACCCTATCCCCTAACCCTAACCCAACCCTAAGCCTAAACCTAACCCCTAGCCCTAGCCCTAACCCTGATCCTAACCCCTAACCCTTAACCCCTAACCCCTAACCCTACCGAAGTTCACAAGTAAACTTCTCGCCCACCTGGAGAGAGTGATTTAATTTGAAAGAGTAAAGACCCAATCAGCTCAGTAATTGGCCACGGGGGCTGGAGGGGCCAAGGCTAACCTGAGCTGGAGGAACGTGGGTGCCTGCCTGGATGCTCAGAGGCCAAGGGCTGTCCTGAGACCTGCTTGGACACCCGTGCAGATGGAACAAAGGATCCGCCCAGTCCCAAGAGGGCCCCACCGGCCCTCACGAACGCAACACCAGACTTCCCTGGTGGCGCAGTGGTTAAGAATTCACCTGCCAATGCAGGGGACACGGGTTTGAGCCCTGGTCCGGGAAGATCCCACATGCTGTGGAGCAACTAAGCCCGTGCACCACAACTACTGAGCCTACGCTCTAGAACCCGCAAGCCCCGACTGCTGAAGCCCACGCGCTTAGAGCCTGTGCTCTGCCACAAGAGAAGCCACCGCAATGAGAAGCCCCCACTCGCCGCAACTAGAGAAAGCCTCCGTGCAGCAATGCAGACCCAACACAGCCCAAAATTAATTAATTAAGGGAAAAAAAAAGGCAGCACCTGGGGGCTGGCAGACTGATGCACCGAGTCTTACATCACGTCTACTTAGTATCCTGCATGTCAGGGCCATGCTGGACCTGGGGCTGCCCAGACAGAGTGGGGCCTGCATCACCCTTCCCAGGAGGGAGGGTGGAGGGAAACCCTGCATGACCTCTGAGGCCCTAAGAACCCTTGACTAAGGCTGAGCTCAATTTGAAACAGTGGGTGACCAGAGCAGGCATTTCATTCATCTATCAATCAGAATCCAGCACTGGAGGAGCAGCAAACAATGGCCTCGCTCAACCTTGACGCTAATCCTGACATGGACCCTAACCCTAAACTCTGATCCTGACCCTAAGCCCTGACCTAACCTTAGCCTAACCCGTACCCTAAACCTGTACCTTACCCTAACCCATGCTCTACCCGCATCCTACCTGTACCCCAATTCTCACCCATACCCTAACACCCACTCTAACACAGAACCCTAACACCCTGAGACCAAAACCATAAACCTTAACCAATAAGCTAAACCATAACCATAACCAAACCATAAAATATAGTCATTAACCATACCCATAAATAACTCATTAACCATAAAACTTAAACCATAACAGCAACCATAAACCATACACAGCCCCAACCCTCACACCAGCCCCAGCCCTAATGCTAACCCTCCAAACCACTTATACCAAGCCAAGTCTAATCAGATTATACAAATACATCTTGAAAAAGAAAACTGGGGAATACTCTGGTGGCCCAGCGGTTAGGACTCTGTGCTTTCACTGCCAAGGGCTCGGGTTCGATCCCTGACTGGGGAACTAAGATCCCACGAGCCATGGGACGTGGCCAAAATAAATAAATAATTAAAATGAAATAAAACCACTATTTTAAAAAAGATTTTAAAAATAAAGGAAAAAAACAAGAAAACTACCCCAGTACAACTTATAAATAGGAATGTAAAAATCTATCACACAATAATAGCAACATGAAACCAACAGAACTTTAAATGGATAATGCCATAAGCAAGTATCTCTACACCAGGAATTTCAGGTTGCTCAACATATGAAAAGTAAGCAATGTATTCAACCACAATAATGGTGTGAAGTAAAAACACATAATCATATCAATTAATGCAAAAAGTCTACAATGAAAATCCAGTGTTATTTCATGAAAAACACTCAAGAAAGCAGGAATAAAAGGAAATTTGCTCAATATGGAAAAGAGTAGTACAGAAAGCCACAGCAAACATCCTGCTCAACGTTAAAGACTGAAAGATTTACTCCTGAAATCAGGAACAGGGCCAGGAAGCTGGCCTTCATCACCGTTACTCAATAGTGTACTGGAAGTTCTACCCAGAATCTTGAGGAAAGAAAGAAAAGGCATCCATGGGTGAATGGAAAAATTAAAACCGTGTCTCTTCACAGAACCTAGGTCACATCATCTTATATATAAAACTAACTATAATCATAAAGAAATTATTTGAGCTAATCAACTCATTAATAAGCAAAGTTATCGAACAAAAGATCAATTCATGAACATCTATCTTATATGCATACGCTGGCAAAAAATAATCTGAAAAAGAATTTATGAGAACAATTCCATTTTTAATAATGTCAACATCAAGATTTAGGAGTATATTTAATCAAGGTACAAGACTTGTTTTTATGTATGTAAAGTTGTATGTTTGAAATTACTGGAAAGTCAATTACTTTTCAAAACATCATGTATGTCAACAGCATGCCAGAAAAGCAGAGAAAACATCAAACTTCCATATAGAAGCCAAGCCTTACCCGAATCCAGTTCACCCAAAGTCCACATGTCATTTAGAGGCACTGTGGGAAGGTTATATTAGGAGCCGCTGTCCTCCGTGTTGTGGACGACCTGGATATGGTAGAAACAGTGGGATTTTTGAATTCCAATTTTCCACTTCAGTCCACAAAAAAACTATGAGAACTAATAAATCAATTCAGTAAAGTTGCAAAATCAATACACAGAAATCACTTGCCTTTCTAAACACTAATAATGAACCATCAGAAAGAGAAAGAAAGCAACCCTATTTACAACTGCATCAAAAAGAACAAAATACCTGGGAATAAAGTCAACCAAGGAGGTGAAAGACCTGCACACTGAAAACTTGAAGACATTGATGAAGACATTGCAAAACACACCAATAAATGGAAAGATATCCTGTTCTCATGGAATGGAACAATTAATATTGTTAAAATATCCATGCTACCCAAAGCAGTGGACACAGTGAATGCAATCCCTCCCAAAATTCCATGGTATTTTCCCCCAAAATAGAGCAAATCCTCCTAATATCTGTGGGGAACCACAAAGGACCCCAAATAGCCAAAGAAACCCTGAAAAAAGAGAACGGGCTGGAGGCATCTCCCTCCCTGACGTCACACTCTGCTGAGAAGCTACAGTCACCAAAACAGTGTGGAACTGGCTCAAAACCGGCACAGGGACCAGAGGAACAGGACAGAGAGACCAGAATTCAACCCACACGGACGGGGTCGGTGAATTTATGACACAGGGACCAAGGACACACCAAGGAGCACGACACGCCCCACGATAAAAGGTGCTGGGAAAACTGGACGCCCCATAACTCACGCTGGCTACCCTGCACACAAACCTGACCAAACACCCAGCTTTCCACGCCAAGCCCTCCCTCGCTCACACGAAGACGGACCCCCTCAACGGTCAGCCGCCCACAGGAAGCTTCTCCCCACTTTTCCTCACCGTGTCTTCACCTTTTCCTCAGGCATCACCTGGGTCCTCAGGAAACCTAGTTCCCTAGTCAGCGTGGAGGCAGCCCCACTTTGTCCTGAAGCCTAAACCCCAGCGAGTCCTAAAGAGACGGAGACCGAGCTCCTCTCAGCAGAGACGCTGAGCCGGGCGTCCTACCCGAAGGCCCCCGCCCCCGCGCCTGAGGAGGCTCAACTCCTCTCAGCTGCCCTCACAATCGAGTTCGCAGGGAACGAGCATGCGCTGTGGGTCAGAGAGGCGAACTCGGCGCCACCCTGTGGTCAGTGCAGGAAGTGCAGGCCGCGCCTCCCTCACAGGTCACTGGAGGCAGCGTGCCCTACTGACAGGACTGCTGAATCCATTCAACTGGAAATTCCAACGAAAATGGAGTCTCTATCCCAAAAGTTTTCTAAAAGTAGTTAAGGAACAATTAATTGGAAACCATTTGGAATGAAGTGAATGTAGATGCAAACTTTACAACTTATACCAAATTCACTCAAAGTTATTCAGAGGCAAATTTTATTTGAGTTTATAATTTATTTTTGGCTGCGTTGGGTCTTCGCTGCTGCATGTGGGCTTTCTCTAGTTGCGTCGAGCGGGGCTACTCTTCGTTGTGGTGCACGGGCTTCTCATTGCGGTGGCTTCTCTTGTGGGCGAGCACGGGCTCTGGCGCGCAGGCTTCAGTAGTTATGCCGCGCAGGCTTGGTTGCTCTGAGGCATGTGGGATCTTCCCGGACCAGGGCTCGACCCCGTGTCCCCTGCATTGGCAGGCGGACTCTTAACCACTGCGTCACCAGGGAAGTCCCCACAGACAAATTTTAAATACAAAACTATTCAAGGGGCTTCCCTGGTGGCGCAGTGGTTGAGAATCTGCCTGCTAATGCAGGGGACACAGGTTCGAGCCCTGGTCTGGGAAGATCCCACGTGCCGCGGAGCAACTAGCCCCGTGAGCCACAACTACTGAGCCTGCGCGTCTGGAGCCTGTGCTCCGCAACAAGGGAGGCCGCGATAGTGAGAGGTCCGTGCACCGCGATAAAGAGTGGCACCCGCTTGCCACAACTAGAGAAAGCCTTCGCACAGAAACGAAGACCCAACACAGCCAAAAATAAATTAATTAATTCATCAATTTTTAAAAAAAAGCTGTCTCTCAAATTTAACTTCCAGAATATATTCAGGAAAAACGCATATGCCCTTTTTGGCCAACCAAAGAAGCGGGCGATGCAAATCAACACTACAAAGAGGTATCACTTCGAATCAGAAAAAAGGACCATCCTCACAAAGGGTAAAAACCAGATATGCAGGACAAGGAGAGGAGAAAAGGGAGCCTTGTTACGCTGAAGGGGGGAATGTAAATGGCCAACGGCCACTCTGGAGAAGTGTGCTGTGTTTCCTGAAACATCTAAAAAACAGAGCTACAAAGCATAGGGCGCTTCCACTCATGGGCCTATATGTTGGAAAAACCAAAAATCCACAGGACGCAGGCACCCCGTTTACTGCTGCTATGTTTACAACAGCCTCGACTTGGGTACAACTTCATAGTCCTTGGAAGGAAAAAACGGTGAAAGAAAATTTGGTACTTAAGCACAACGGAATATTACTCAGCCCTGAAATCAATGAAATGAGGCCAGTTACAGCAACTCAGGGGGACTTATGTATCGTCATTGAGAGTGAAATAAGTTAGACAGCAAGAGAAACTTATCATAAGATATCACTTATAAAGGGAATCTAAAAATCGCCAACCATGAACTGAATTACAAACAGAACACCATCACACATTTACAAAACACACTTACGGCTGCTTAAGGGGAAAGGTGTGGTGCGGTGATGCATAAACCAGGAGGTTGAAATTGGCACAGATACCGTTCCATACGCCAATAATGTAATCGCCAAGACATATTCATTGTTCAAGGAACTGGACTCAGCACACTCTATTCACAGAAAAATCATATATCTGACTACTAGAAACTAGAAAAGAATTTACTGATGTCTCTCTGTAAGTGACTCAGGTGGATGTACAGCACCAAGAAACACAACATTGCAAATCAGCTACACCCCATTATAAAAATTAATTATAAAAAAAGAAAGACAGTGAGAGAGAGAGGAATTCTCACAAAATTCAATCAGGGGCTGTGATGCAACTGGACTGACCACATCTACACTCACAGCTCAATGGGACGTAAGGCTGGACACCCTAACCCTAAACCCTAACCCTAACCCTAACCCAACCCTAACCCTACCTTAACCCTAACCCTAACCCAACACTAACCCTAACCGTAAACCTAAACCCTAACCCTATCCCCTAACCCTAACCCAACCCTAAGCCTAAACCTAACCCCTAGCCCTAGCCCTAGCCCTAACCCTGATCCTAACCCCTAACCCTTAACCCCTAACCCCTAACCCTACCGAAGTTCACAAGTAAACTTCTCGCCCACCTGGAGAGAGTGATTTAATTTGAAAGAGTAAAGACCCAATCAGCTCAGTAATTGGCCACGGGGGCTGGAGGGGCCAAGGCTAACCTGAGCTGGAGGAACGTGGGTGCCTGCCTGGATGCTCAGAGGCCAAGGGCTGTCCTGAGACCTGCTTGGACACCCGTGCAGATGGAACAAAGGATCCGCCCAGTCCCAAGAGGGCCCCACCGGCCCTCACGAACGCAACACCAGACTTCCCTGGTGGCGCAGTGGTTAAGAATTCACCTGCCAATGCAGGGGACACGGGTTTGAGCCCTGGTCCGGGAAGATCCCACATGCTGTGGAGCAACTAAGCCCGTGCACCACAACTACTGAGCCTACGCTCTAGAACCCGCAAGCCCCGACTGCTGAAGCCCACGCGCTTAGAGCCTGTGCTCTGCCACAAGAGAAGCCACCGCAATGAGAAGCCCCCACTCGCCGCAACTAGAGAAAGCCTCCGTGCAGCAATGCAGACCCAACACAGCCCAAAATTAATTAATTAAGGGAAAAAAAAAAAGGCAGCACCTGGGGGCTGGCAGACTGATGCACCGAGTCTTACATCACGTCTACTTAGTATCCTGCATGTCAGGGCCATGCTGGACCTGGGGCTGCCCAGACAGAGTGGGGCCTGCATCACCCTTCCCAGGAGGGAGGGTGGAGGGAAACCCTGCATGACCTCTGAGGCCCTAAGAACCCTTGACTAAGGCTGAGCTCAATTTGAAACAGTGGGTGACCAGAGCAGACATTTCATTCATCTATCAATGAGAATCCAGCACTGGAGGAGCAGAAAACAATGGCCTCGCTCAACCTTGACGCTAATCCTGACATGGACCCTAACCCTAAACTCTGATCCTGACCCTAAGCCCTGACCTAACCTTAGCCTAACCCGTACCCTAAACCTGTACCTTACCCTAACCCATGCTCTACCCGCATCCTACCTGTACCCCAATTCTCACCCATACCCTAACACCCACTCTAACACAGAACCCTAACACCCTGAGACCAAAACCATAAACCTTAACCAATAAGCTAAACCATAACCATAACCAAACCATAAAATATAGTCATTAACCATACCCATAAATAACTCATTAACCATAAAACTTAAACCATAACAGCAACCATAAACCATACACAGCCCCAACCCTCACACCAGCCCCAGCCCTAATGCTAACCCTCCAAACCACTTATACCAAGCCAAGTCTAATCAGATTATACAAATACATCTTGAAAAAGAAAACTGGGGAATACTCTGGTGGCCCAGCGGTTAGGACTCTGTGCTTTCACTGCCAAGGGCTCGGGTTCGATCCCTGACTGGGGAACTAAGATCCCACAAGCCATGGGACGTGGCCAAAATAAATAAATAATTAAAATGAAATAAAACCACTATTTTAAAAAAGATTTTAAAAATAAAGGAAAAAAACAAGAAAACTACCCCAGTACAACTTATAAATAGGAATGTAAAAATCTATCACACAATAATAGCAACATGAAACCAACAGAACTTTAAATGGATAATGCCATAAGCAAGTATCTCTACACCAGGAATTTCAGGTTGCTCAACATATGAAAAGTAAGCAATGTATTCAACCACAATAATGGTGTGAAGTAAAAACACATAATCATATCAATTAATGCAAAAAGTCTACAATGAAAATCCAGTGTTATTTCATGAAAAACACTCAAGAAAGCAGGAATAAAAGGAAATTTGCTCAATATGGAAAAGAGTAGTACAGAAAGCCACAGCAAACATCCTGCTCAACGTTAAAGACTGAAAGATTTACTCCTGAAATCAGGAACAGGGCCAGGAAGCTGGCCTTCATCACCGTTACTCAATAGTGTACTGGAAGTTCTACCCAGAATCTTGAGGAAAGAAAGAAAAGGCATCCATGGGTGAATGGAAAAATTAAAACCGTGTCTCTTCACAGAACCTAGGTCACATCATCTTATATATAAAACTAACTATAATCATAAAGAAATTATTTGAGCTAATCAACTCATTAATAAGCAAAGTTATCGAACAAAAGATCAATTCATGAACATCTATCTTATATGCATACGCTGGCAAAAAATAATCTGAAAAAGAATTTATGAGAACAATTCCATTTTTAATAATGTCAACATCAAGATTTAGGAGTATATTTAATCAAGGTACAAGACTTGTTTTTATGTATGTAAAGTTGTATGTTTGAAATTACTGGAAAGTCAATTACTTTTCAAAACATCATGTATGTCAACAGCATGCCAGAAAAGCAGAGAAAACATCAAACTTCCATATAGAAGCCAAGCCTTACCCGAATCCAGTTCACCCAAAGTCCACATGTCATTTAGAGGCACTGTGGGAAGGTTATATTAGGAGCCGCTGTCCTCCGTGTTGTGGACGACCTGGATATGGTAGAAACAGTGGGATTTTTGAATTCCAATTTTCCACTTCAGTCCACAAAAAAACTATGAGAACTAATAAATCAATTCAGTAAAGTTGCAAAATCAATACACAGAAATCACTTGCCTTTCTAAACACTAATAATGAACCATCAGAAAGAGAAAGAAAGCAACCCTATTTACAACTGCATCAAAAAGAACAAAATACCTGGGAATAAAGTCAACCAAGGAGGTGAAAGACCTGCACACTGAAAACTTGAAGACATTGATGAAGACATTGCAAAACACACCAATAAATGGAAAGATATCCTGTTCTCATGGAATGGAACAATTAATATTGTTAAAATATCCATGCTACCCAAAGCAGTGGACACAGTGAATGCAATCCCTCCCAAAATTCCATGGTATTTTCCCCCAAAATAGAGCAAATCCTCCTAATATCTGTGGGGAACCACAAAGGACCCCAAATAGCCAAAGAAACCCTGAAAAAAGAGAACGGGCTGGAGGCATCTCCCTCCCTGACGTCACACTCTGCTGAGAAGCTACAGTCACCAAAACAGTGTGGAACTGGCTCAAAACCGGCACAGGGACCAGAGGAACAGGACAGAGAGACCAGAATTCAACCCACACGGACGGGGTCGGTGAATTTATGACACAGGGACCAAGGACACACCAAGGAGCACGACACGCCCCACGATAAAAGGTGCTGGGAAAACTGGACGCCCCATAACTCACGCTGGCTACCCTGCACACAAACCTGACCAAACACCCAGCTTTCCACGCCAAGCCCTCCCTCGCTCACACGAAGACGGACCCCCTCAACGGTCAGCCGCCCACAGGAAGCTTCTCCCCACTTTTCCTCACCGTGTCTTCACCTTTTCCTCAGGCATCACCTGGGTCCTCAGGAAACCTAGTTCCCTAGTCAGCGTGGAGGCAGCCCCACTTTGTCCTGAAGCCTAAACCCCAGCGAGTCCTAAAGAGACGGAGACCGAGCTCCTCTCAGCAGAGACGCTGAGCCGGGCGTCCTACCCGAAGGCCCCCGCCCCCGCGCCAGAGGAGGCTCAACTCCTCTCAGCTGCCCTCACAATCGAGTTCGCAGGGAACGAGCATGCGCTGTGGGTCAGAGAGGCGAACTCGGCGCCACCCTGTGGTCAGTGCAGGAAGTGCAGGCCGCGCCTCCCTCACAGGTCACTGGAGGCAGCGTGCCCTACTGACAGGACTGCTGAATCCATTCAACTGGAAATTCCAACGAAAATGGAGTCTCTATCCCAAAAGTTTTCTAAAAGTAGTTAAGGAACAATTAATTGGAAACCATTTGGAATGAAGTGAATGTAGATGCAAACTTTACAACTTATACCAAATTCACTCAAAGTTATTCAGAGGCAAATTTTATTTGAGTTTATAATTTATTTTTGGCTGCGTTGGGTCTTCGCTGCTGCATGTGGGCTTTCTCTAGTTGCGTCGAGCGGGGCTACTCTTCGTTGTGGTGCACGGGCTTCTCATTGCGGTGGCTTCTCTTGTGGGCGAGCACGGGCTCTGGCGCGCAGGCTTCAGTAGTTATGCCGCGCAGGCTTGGTTGCTCTGAGGCATGTGGGATCTTCCCGGACCAGGGCTCGACCCCGTGTCCCCTGCATTGGCAGGCGGACTCTTAACCACTGCGTCACCAGGGAAGTCCCCACAGACAAATTTTAAATACAAAACTATTCAAGGGGCTTCCCTGGTGGCGCAGTGGTTGAGAATCTGCCTGCTAATGCAGGGGACACAGGTTCGAGCCCTGGTCTGGGAAGATCCCACGTGCCGCGGAGCAACTAGCCCTGTGAGCCACAACTACTGAGCCTGCGCGTCTGGAGCCTGTGCTCCGCAACAAGGGAGGCCGCGATAGTGAGAGGTCCGTGCACCGCGATAAAGAGTGGCACCCGCTTGCCACAACTAGAGAAAGCCTTCGCACAGAAACGAAGACCCAACACAGCCAAAAATAAATTAATTAATTCATCAATTTTTAAAAAAAAGCTGTCTCTCAAATTTAACTTCCAGAATATATTCAGGAAAAACGCATATGCCCTTTTTGGCCAACCAAAGAAGCGGGCGATGCAAATCAACACTACAAAGAGGTATCACTTCGAATCAGAAAAAAGGACCATCCTCACAAAGGGTAAAAACCAGATATGCAGGACAAGGAGAGGAGAAAAGGGAGCCTTGTTACGCTGAAGGGGGGAATGTAAATGGCCAACGGCCACTCTGGAGAAGTGTGCTGTGTTTCCTGAAACATCTAAAAAACAGAGCTACAAAGCATAGGGCGCTTCCACTCATGGGCCTATATGTTGGAAAAACCAAAAATCCACAGGACGCAGGCACCCCGTTTACTGCTGCTATGTTTACAACAGCCTCGACTTGGGTACAACTTCATAGTCCTTGGAAGGAAAAAACGGTGAAAGAAAATTTGGTACTTAAGCACAACGGAATATTACTCAGCCCTGAAATCAATGAAATGAGGCCAGCTGCAGCAACTCAGGGGGACTTATGTATCGTCATTGAGAGTGAAATATGTTAGACAGCAAGAGAAACTTATCATAAGATATCACTTATAAAGGGAATCTAAAAATCGCCAACCATGAACTGAATTACAAACAGAACACCATCACACATTTACAAAACACACTTACGGCTGCTTAAGGGGAAAGGTGTGGTGCGGTGATGCATAAACCAGGAGGTTGAAATTGGCACAGATACCGTTCCATACGCCAATAATGTAATCGCCAAGACATATTCATTGTTCAAGGAACTGGACTCAGCACACTCTATTCACAGAAAAATCATATATCTGACTACTAGAAACTAGAAAAGAATTTACTGATGTCTCTCTGTAAGTGACTCAGGTGGATGTACAGCACCAAGAAACACAACATTGCAAATCAGCTACACCCCATTATAAAAATTAATTATAAAAAAAGAAAGACAGTGAGAGAGAGAGGAATTCTCACAAAATTCAATCAGGGGCTGTGATGCAACTGGACTGACCACATCTACACTCACAGCTCAATGGGACGTAAGGCTGGACACCCTAACCCTAAACCCTAACCCTAACCCTAACCCTAACCCAACCCTAACCCTACCTTAACCCTAACCCTAACCCAACACTAACCCTAACTGTAAACCTAAACCCTAACCCTATCCCCTAACCCTAACCCAACCCTAAGCCTAAACCTAACCCCTAGCCCTAGCCCTAGCCCTAACCCTGATCCTAACCCCTAACCCTTAACCCCTAACCCCTAACCCTACCGAAGTTCACAAGTAAACTTCTCGCCCACCTGGAGAGAGTGATTTAATTTGAAAGAGTAAAGACCCAATCAGCTCAGTAATTGGCCACGGGGGCTGGAGGGGCCAAGGCTAACCTGAGCTGGAGGAACGTGGGTGCCTGCCTGGATGCTCAGAGGCCAAGGGCTGTCCTGAGACCTGCTTGGACACCCGTGCAGATGGAACAAAGGATCCGCCCAGTCCCAAGAGGGCCCCACCGGCCCTCACGAACGCAACACCAGACTTCCCTGGTGGCGCAGTGGTTAAGAATTCACCTGCCAATGCAGGGGACACGGGTTTGAGCCCTGGTCCGGGAAGATCCCACATGCTGTGGAGCAACTAAGCCCGTGCACCACAACTACTGAGCCTACGCTCTAGAACCCGCAAGCCCCGACTGCTGAAGCCCACGCGCTTAGAGCCTGTGCTCTGCCACAAGAGAAGCCACCGCAATGAGAAGCCCCCACTCGCCGCAACTAGAGAAAGCCTCCGTGCAGCAATGCAGACCCAACACAGCCCAAAATTAATTAATTAAGGGAAAAAAAAAAAGGCAGCACCTGGGGGCTGGCAGACTGATGCACCGAGTCTTACATCACGTCTACTTAGTATCCTGCATGTCAGGGCCATGCTGGACCTGGGGCTGCCCAGACAGAGTGGGGCCTGCATCACCCTTCCCAGGAGGGAGGGTGGAGGGAAACCCTGCATGACCTCTGAGGCCCTAAGAACCCTTGACTAAGGCTGAGCTCAATTTGAAACAGTGGGTGACCAGAGCAGACATTTCATTCATCTATCAATGAGAATCCAGCACTGGAGGAGCAGAAAACAATGGCCTCGCTCAACCTTGACGCTAATCCTGACATGGACCCTAACCCTAAACTCTGATCCTGACCCTAAGCCCTGACCTAACCTTAGCCTAACCCGTACCCTAAACCTGTACCTTACCCTAACCCATGCTCTACCCGCATCCTACCTGTACCCCAATTCTCACCCATACCCTAACACCCACTCTAACACAGAACCCTAACACCCTGAGACCAAAACCATAAACCTTAACCAATAAGCTAAACCATAACCATAACCAAACCATAAAATATAGTCATTAACCATACCCATAAATAACTCATTAACCATAAAACTTAAACCATAACAGCAACCATAAACCATACACAGCCCCAACCCTCACACCAGCCCCAGCCCTAATGCTAACCCTCCAAACCACTTATACCAAGCCAAGTCTAATCAGATTATACAAATACATCTTGAAAAAGAAAACTGGGGAATACTCTGGTGGCCCAGCGGTTAGGACTCTGTGCTTTCACTGCCAAGGGCTCGGGTTCGATCCCTGACTGGGGAACTAAGATCCCACAAGCCATGGGACGTGGCCAAAATAAATAAATAATTAAAATGAAATAAAACCACTATTTTAAAAAAGATTTTAAAAATAAAGGAAAAAAACAAGAAAACTACCCCAGTACAACTTATAAATAGGAATGTAAAAATCTATCACACAATAATAGCAACATGAAACCAACAGAACTTTAAATGGATAATGCCATAAGCAAGTATCTCTACACCAGGAATTTCAGGTTGCTCAACATATGAAAAGTAAGCAATGTATTCAACCACAATAATGGTGTGAAGTAAAAACACATAATCATATCAATTAATGCAAAAAGTCTACAATGAAAATCCAGTGTTATTTCATGAAAAACACTCAAGAAAGCAGGAATAAAAGGAAATTTGCTCAATATGGAAAAGAGTAGTACAGAAAGCCACAGCAAACATCCTGCTCAACGTTAAAGACTGAAAGATTTACTCCTGAAATCAGGAACAGGGCCAGGAAGCTGGCCTTCATCACCGTTACTCAATAGTGTACTGGAAGTTCTACCCAGAATCTTGAGGAAAGAAAGAAAAGGCATCCATGGGTGAATGGAAAAATTAAAACCGTGTCTCTTCACAGAACCTAGGTCACATCATCTTATATATAAAACTAACTATAATCATAAAGAAATTATTTGAGCTAATCAACTCATTAATAAGCAAAGTTATCGAACAAAAGATCAATTCATGAACATCTATCTTATATGCATACGCTGGCAAAAAATAATCTGAAAAAGAATTTATGAGAACAATTCCATTTTTAATAATGTCAACATCAAGATTTAGGAGTATATTTAATCAAGGTACAAGACTTGTTTTTATGTATGTAAAGTTGTATGTTTGAAATTACTGGAAAGTCAATTACTTTTCAAAACATCATGTATGTCAACAGCATGCCAGAAAAGCAGAGAAAACATCAAACTTCCATATAGAAGCCAAGCCTTACCCGAATCCAGTTCACCCAAAGTCCACATGTCATTTAGAGGCACTGTGGGAAGGTTATATTAGGAGCCGCTGTCCTCCGTGTTGTGGACGACCTGGATATGGTAGAAACAGTGGGATTTTTGAATTCCAATTTTCCACTTCAGTCCACAAAAAAACTATGAGAACTAATAAATCAATTCAGTAAAGTTGCAAAATCAATACACAGAAATCACTTGCCTTTCTAAACACTAATAATGAACCATCAGAAAGAGAAAGAAAGCAACCCTATTTACAACTGCATCAAAAAGAACAAAATACCTGGGAATAAAGTCAACCAAGGAGGTGAAAGACCTGCACACTGAAAACTTGAAGACATTGATGAAGACATTGCAAAACACACCAATAAATGGAAAGATATCCTGTTCTCATGGAATGGAACAATTAATATTGTTAAAATATCCATGCTACCCAAAGCAGTGGACACAGTGAATGCAATCCCTCCCAAAATTCCATGGTATTTTCCCCCAAAATAGAGCAAATCCTCCTAATATCTGTGGGGAACCACAAAGGACCCCAAATAGCCAAAGAAACCCTGAAAAAAGAGAACGGGCTGGAGGCATCTCCCTCCCTGACGTCACACTCTGCTGAGAAGCTACAGTCACCAAAACAGTGTGGAACTGGCTCAAAACCGGCACAGGGACCAGAGGAACAGGACAGAGAGACCAGAATTCAACCCACACGGACGGGGTCGGTGAATTTATGACACAGGGACCAAGGACACACCAAGGAGCACGACACGCCCCACGATAAAAGGTGCTGGGAAAACTGGACGCCCCATAACTCACGCTGGCTACCCTGCACACAAACCTGACCAAACACCCAGCTTTCCACGCCAAGCCCTCCCTCGCTCACACGAAGACGGACCCCCTCAACGGTCAGCCGCCCACAGGAAGCTTCTCCCCACTTTTCCTCACCGTGTCTTCACCTTTTCCTCAGGCATCACCTGGGTCCTCAGGAAACCTAGTTCCCTAGTCAGCGTGGAGGCAGCCCCACTTTGTCCTGAAGCCTAAACCCCAGCGAGTCCTAAAGAGACGGAGACCGAGCTCCTCTCAGCAGAGACGCTGAGCCGGGCGTCCTACCCGAAGGCCCCCGCCCCCGCGCCAGAGGAGGCTCAACTCCTCTCAGCTGCCCTCACAATCGAGTTCGCAGGGAACGAGCATGCGCTGTGGGTCAGAGAGGCGAACTCGGCGCCACCCTGTGGTCAGTGCAGGAAGTGCAGGCCGCGCCTCCCTCACAGGTCACTGGAGGCAGCGTGCCCTACTGACAGGACTGCTGAATCCATTCAACTGGAAATTCCAACGAAAATGGAGTCTCTATCCCAAAAGTTTTCTAAAAGTAGTTAAGGAACAATTAATTGGAAACCATTTGGAATGAAGTGAATGTAGATGCAAACTTTACAACTTATACCAAATTCACTCAAAGTTATTCAGAGGCAAATTTTATTTGAGTTTATAATTTATTTTTGGCTGCGTTGGGTCTTCGCTGCTGCATGTGGGCTTTCTCTAGTTGCGTCGAGCGGGGCTACTCTTCGTTGTGGTGCACGGGCTTCTCATTGCGGTGGCTTCTCTTGTGGGCGAGCACGGGCTCTGGCGCGCAGGCTTCAGTAGTTATGCCGCGCAGGCTTGGTTGCTCTGAGGCATGTGGGATCTTCCCGGACCAGGGCTCGACCCCGTGTCCCCTGCATTGGCAGGCGGACTCTTAACCACTGCGTCACCAGGGAAGTCCCCACAGACAAATTTTAAATACAAAACTATTCAAGGGGCTTCCCTGGTGGCGCAGTGGTTGAGAATCTGCCTGCTAATGCAGGGGACACAGGTTCGAGCCCTGGTCTGGGAAGATCCCACGTGCCGCGGAGCAACTAGCCCCGTGAGCCACAACTACTGAGCCTGCGCGTCTGGAGCCTGTGCTCCGCAACAAGGGAGGCCGCGATAGTGAGAGGTCCGTGCACCGCGATAAAGAGTGGCACCCGCTTGCCACAACTAGAGAAAGCCTTCGCACAGAAACGAAGACCCAACACAGCCAAAAATAAATTAATTAATTCATCAATTTTTAAAAAAAAGCTGTCTCTCAAATTTAACTTCCAGAATATATTCAGGAAAAACGCATATGCCCTTTTTGGCCAACCAAAGAAGCGGGCGATGCAAATCAACACTACAAAGAGGTATCACTTCGAATCAGAAAAAAGGACCATCCTCACAAAGGGTAAAAACCAGATATGCAGGACAAGGAGAGGAGAAAAGGGAGCCTTGTTACGCTGAAGGGGGGAATGTAAATGGCCAACGGCCACTCTGGAGAAGTGTGCTGTGTTTCCTGAAACATCTAAAAAACAGAGCTACAAAGCATAGGGCGCTTCCACTCATGGGCCTATATGTTGGAAAAACCAAAAATCCACAGGACGCAGGCACCCCGTTTACTGCTGCTATGTTTACAACAGCCTCGACTTGGGTACAACTTCATAGTCCTTGGAAGGAAAAAACGGTGAAAGAAAATTTGGTACTTAAGCACAACGGAATATTACTCAGCCCTGAAATCAATGAAATGAGGCCAGCTGCAGCAACTCAGGGGGACTTATGTATCGTCATTGAGAGTGAAATATGTTAGACAGCAAGAGAAACTTATCATAAGATATCACTTATAAAGGGAATCTAAAAATCGCCAACCATGAACTGAATTACAAACAGAACACCATCACACATTTACAAAACACACTTACGGCTGCTTAAGGGGAAAGGTGTGGTGCGGTGATGCATAAACCAGGAGGTTGAAATTGGCACAGATACCGTTCCATACGCCAATAATGTAATCGCCAAGACATATTCATTGTTCAAGGAACTGGACTCAGCACACTCTATTCACAGAAAAATCATATATCTGACTACTAGAAACTAGAAAAGAATTTACTGATGTCTCTCTGTAAGTGACTCAGGTGGATGTACAGCACCAAGAAACACAACATTGCAAATCAGCTACACCCCATTATAAAAATTAATTATAAAAAAAGAAAGACAGTGAGAGAGAGAGGAATTCTCACAAAATTCAATCAGGGGCTGTGATGCAACTGGACTGACCACATCTACACTCACAGCTCAATGGGACGTAAGGCTGGACACCCTAACCCTAAACCCTAACCCTAACCCTAACCCTAACCCAACCCTAACCCTACCTTAACCCTAACCCTAACCCAACACTAACCCTAACTGTAAACCTAAACCCTAACCCTATCCCCTAACCCTAACCCAACCCTAAGCCTAAACCTAACCCCTAGCCCTAGCCCTAGCCCTAACCCTGATCCTAACCCCTAACCCTTAACCCCTAACCCCTAACCCTACCGAAGTTCACAAGTAAACTTCTCGCCCACCTGGAGAGAGTGATTTAATTTGAAAGAGTAAAGACCCAATCAGCTCAGTAATTGGCCACGGGGGCTGGAGGGGCCAAGGCTAACCTGAGCTGGAGGAACGTGGGTGCCTGCCTGGATGCTCAGAGGCCAAGGGCTGTCCTGAGACCTGCTTGGACACCCGTGCAGATGGAACAAAGGATCCGCCCAGTCCCAAGAGGGCCCCACCGGCCCTCACGAACGCAACACCAGACTTCCCTGGTGGCGCAGTGGTTAAGAATTCACCTGCCAATGCAGGGGACACGGGTTTGAGCCCTGGTCCGGGAAGATCCCACATGCTGTGGAGCAACTAAGCCCGTGCACCACAACTACTGAGCCTACGCTCTAGAACCCGCAAGCCCCGACTGCTGAAGCCCACGCGCTTAGAGCCTGTGCTCTGCCACAAGAGAAGCCACCGCAATGAGAAGCCCCCACTCGCCGCAACTAGAGAAAGCCTCCGTGCAGCAATGCAGACCCAACACAGCCCAAAATTAATTAATTAAGGGAAAAAAAAAAGGCAGCACCTGGGGGCTGGCAGACTGATGCACCGAGTCTTACATCACGTCTACTTAGTATCCTGCATGTCAGGGCCATGCTGGACCTGGGGCTGCCCAGACAGAGTGGGGCCTGCATCACCCTTCCCAGGAGGGAGGGTGGAGGGAAACCCTGCATGACCTCTGAGGCCCTAAGAACCCTTGACTAAGGCTGAGCTCAATTTGAAACAGTGGGTGACCAGAGCAGACATTTCATTCATCTATCAATCAGAATCCAGCACTGGAGGAGCAGCAAACAATGGCCTCGCTCAACCTTGACGCTAATCCTGACATGGACCCTAACCCTAAACTCTGATCCTGACCCTAAGCCCTGACCTAACCTTAGCCTAACCCGTACCCTAAACCTGTACCTTACCCTAACCCATGCTCTACCCGCATCCTACCTGTACCCCAATTCTCACCCATACCCTAACACCCACTCTAACACAGAACCCTAACACCCTGAGACCAAAACCATAAACCTTAACCAATAAGCTAAACCATAACCATAACCAAACCATAAAATATAGTCATTAACCATACCCATAAATAACTCATTAACCATAAAACTTAAACCATAACAGCAACCATAAACCATACACAGCCCCAACCCTCACACCAGCCCCAGCCCTAATGCTAACCCTCCAAACCACTTATACCAAGCCAAGTCTAATCAGATTATACAAATACATCTTGAAAAAGAAAACTGGGGAATACTCTGGTGGCCCAGCGGTTAGGACTCTGTGCTTTCACTGCCAAGGGCTCGGGTTCGATCCCTGACTGGGGAACTAAGATCCCACAAGCCATGGGACGTGGCCAAAATAAATAAATAATTAAAATGAAATAAAACCACTATTTTAAAAAAGATTTTAAAAATAAAGGAAAAAAACAAGAAAACTACCCCAGTACAACTTATAAATAGGAATGTAAAAATCTATCACACAATAATAGCAACATGAAACCAACAGAACTTTAAATGGATAATGCCATAAGCAAGTATCTCTACACCAGGAATTTCAGGTTGCTCAACATATGAAAAGTAAGCAATGTATTCAACCACAATAATGGTGTGAAGTAAAAACACATAATCATATCAATTAATGCAAAAAGTCTACAATGAAAATCCAGTGTTATTTCATGAAAAACACTCAAGAAAGCAGGAATAAAAGGAAATTTGCTCAATATGGAAAAGAGTAGTACAGAAAGCCACAGCAAACATCCTGCTCAACGTTAAAGACTGAAAGATTTACTCCTGAAATCAGGAACAGGGCCAGGAAGCTGGCCTTCATCACCGTTACTCAATAGTGTACTGGAAGTTCTACCCAGAATCTTGAGGAAAGAAAGAAAAGGCATCCATGGGTGAATGGAAAAATTAAAACCGTGTCTCTTCACAGAACCTAGGTCACATCATCTTATATATAAAACTAACTATAATCATAAAGAAATTATTTGAGCTAATCAACTCATTAATAAGCAAAGTTATCGAACAAAAGATCAATTCATGAACATCTATCTTATATGCATACGCTGGCAAAAAATAATCTGAAAAAGAATTTATGAGAACAATTCCATTTTTAATAATGTCAACATCAAGATTTAGGAGTATATTTAATCAAGGTACAAGACTTGTTTTTATGTATGTAAAGTTGTATGTTTGAAATTACTGGAAAGTCAATTACTTTTCAAAACATCATGTATGTCAACAGCATGCCAGAAAAGCAGAGAAAACATCAAACTTCCATATAGAAGCCAAGCCTTACCCGAATCCAGTTCACCCAAAGTCCACATGTCATTTAGAGGCACTGTGGGAAGGTTATATTAGGAGCCGCTGTCCTCCGTGTTGTGGACGACCTGGATATGGTAGAAACAGTGGGATTTTTGAATTCCAATTTTCCACTTCAGTCCACAAAAAAACTATGAGAACTAATAAATCAATTCAGTAAAGTTGCAAAATCAATACACAGAAATCACTTGCCTTTCTAAACACTAATAATGAACCATCAGAAAGAGAAAGAAAGCAACCCTATTTACAACTGCATCAAAAAGAACAAAATACCTGGGAATAAAGTCAACCAAGGAGGTGAAAGACCTGCACACTGAAAACTTGAAGACATTGATGAAGACATTGCAAAACACACCAATAAATGGAAAGATATCCTGTTCTCATGGAATGGAACAATTAATATTGTTAAAATATCCATGCTACCCAAAGCAGTGGACACAGTGAATGCAATCCCTCCCAAAATTCCATGGTATTTTCCCCCAAAATAGAGCAAATCCTCCTAATATCTGTGGGGAACCACAAAGGACCCCAAATAGCCAAAGAAACCCTGAAAAAAGAGAACGGGCTGGAGGCATCTCCCTCCCTGACGTCACACTCTGCTGAGAAGCTACAGTCACCAAAACAGTGTGGAACTGGCTCAAAACCGGCACAGGGACCAGAGGAACAGGACAGAGAGACCAGAATTCAACCCACACGGACGGGGTCGGTGAATTTATGACACAGGGACCAAGGACACACCAAGGAGCACGACACGCCCCACGATAAAAGGTGCTGGGAAAACTGGACGCCCCATAACTCACGCTGGCTACCCTGCACACAAACCTGACCAAACACCCAGCTTTCCACGCCAAGCCCTCCCTCGCTCACACGAAGACGGACCCCCTCAACGGTCAGCCGCCCACAGGAAGCTTCTCCCCACTTTTCCTCACCGTGTCTTCACCTTTTCCTCAGGCATCACCTGGGTCCTCAGGAAACCTAGTTCCCTAGTCAGCGTGGAGGCAGCCCCACTTTGTCCTGAAGCCTAAACCCCAGCGAGTCCTAAAGAGACGGAGACCGAGCTCCTCTCAGCAGAGACGCTGAGCCGGGCGTCCTACCCGAAGGCCCCCGCCCCCGCGCCAGAGGAGGCTCAACTCCTCTCAGCTGCCCTCACAATCGAGTTCGCAGGGAACGAGCATGCGCTGTGGGTCAGAGAGGCGAACTCGGCGCCACCCTGTGGTCAGTGCAGGAAGTGCAGGCCGCGCCTCCCTCACAGGTCACTGGAGGCAGCGTGCCCTACTGACAGGACTGCTGAATCCATTCAACTGGAAATTCCAACGAAAATGGAGTCTCTATCCCAAAAGTTTTCTAAAAGTAGTTAAGGAACAATTAATTGGAAACCATTTGGAATGAAGTGAATGTAGATGCAAACTTTACAACTTATACCAAATTCACTCAAAGTTATTCAGAGGCAAATTTTATTTGAGTTTATAATTTATTTTTGGCTGCGTTGGGTCTTCGCTGCTGCATGTGGGCTTTCTCTAGTTGCGTCGAGCGGGGCTACTCTTCGTTGTGGTGCACGGGCTTCTCATTGCGGTGGCTTCTCTTGTGGGCGAGCACGGGCTCTGGCGCGCAGGCTTCAGTAGTTATGCCGCGCAGGCTTGGTTGCTCTGAGGCATGTGGGATCTTCCCGGACCAGGGCTCGACCCCGTGTCCCCTGCATTGGCAGGCGGACTCTTAACCACTGCGTCACCAGGGAAGTCCCCACAGACAAATTTTAAATACAAAACTATTCAAGGGGCTTCCCTGGTGGCGCAGTGGTTGAGAATCTGCCTGCTAATGCAGGGGACACAGGTTCGAGCCCTGGTCTGGGAAGATCCCACGTGCCGCGGAGCAACTAGCCCCGTGAGCCACAACTACTGAGCCTGCGCGTCTGGAGCCTGTGCTCCGCAACAAGGGAGGCCGCGATAGTGAGAGGTCCGTGCACCGCGATAAAGAGTGGCACCCGCTTGCCACAACTAGAGAAAGCCTTCGCACAGAAACGAAGACCCAACACAGCCAAAAATAAATTAATTAATTCATCAATTTTTAAAAAAAAGCTGTCTCTCAAATTTAACTTCCAGAATATATTCAGGAAAAACGCATATGCCCTTTTTGGCCAACCAAAGAAGCGGGCGATGCAAATCAACACTACAAAGAGGTATCACTTCGAATCAGAAAAAAGGACCATCCTCACAAAGGGTAAAAACCAGATATGCAGGACAAGGAGAGGAGAAAAGGGAGCCTTGTTACGCTGAAGGGGGGAATGTAAATGGCCAACGGCCACTCTGGAGAAGTGTGCTGTGTTTCCTGAAACATCTAAAAAACAGAGCTACAAAGCATAGGGCGCTTCCACTCATGGGCCTATATGTTGGAAAAACCAAAAATCCACAGGACGCAGGCACCCCGTTTACTGCTGCTATGTTTACAACAGCCTCGACTTGGGTACAACTTCATAGTCCTTGGAAGGAAAAAACGGTGAAAGAAAATTTGGTACTTAAGCACAACGGAATATTACTCAGCCCTGAAATCAATGAAATGAGGCCAGCTGCAGCAACTCAGGGGGACTTATGTATCGTCATTGAGAGTGAAATATGTTAGACAGCAAGAGAAACTTATCATAAGATATCACTTATAAAGGGAATCTAAAAATCGCCAACCATGAACTGAATTACAAACAGAACACCATCACACATTTACAAAACACACTTACGGCTGCTTAAGGGGAAAGGTGTGGTGCGGTGATGCATAAACCAGGAGGTTGAAATTGGCACAGATACCGTTCCATACGCCAATAATGTAATCGCCAAGACATATTCATTGTTCAAGGAACTGGACTCAGCACACTCTATTCACAGAAAAATCATATATCTGACTACTAGAAACTAGAAAAGAATTTACTGATGTCTCTCTGTAAGTGACTCAGGTGGATGTACAGCACCAAGAAACACAACATTGCAAATCAGCTACACCCCATTATAAAAATTAATTATAAAAAAAGAAAGACAGTGAGAGAGAGAGGAATTCTCACAAAATTCAATCAGGGGCTGTGATGCAACTGGACTGACCACATCTACACTCACAGCTCAATGGGACGTAAGGCTGGACACCCTAACCCTAAACCCTAACCCTAACCCTAACCCTAACCCAACCCTAACCCTACCTTAACCCTAACCCTAACCCAACACTAACCCTAACTGTAAACCTAAACCCTAACCCTATCCCCTAACCCTAACCCAACCCTAAGCCTAAACCTAACCCCTAGCCCTAGCCCTAGCCCTAACCCTGATCCTAACCCCTAACCCTTAACCCCTAACCCCTAACCCTACCGAAGTTCACAAGTAAACTTCTCGCCCACCTGGAGAGAGTGATTTAATTTGAAAGAGTAAAGACCCAATCAGCTCAGTAATTGGCCACGGGGGCTGGAGGGGCCAAGGCTAACCTGAGCTGGAGGAACGTGGGTGCCTGCCTGGATGCTCAGAGGCCAAGGGCTGTCCTGAGACCTGCTTGGACACCCGTGCAGATGGAACAAAGGATCCGCCCAGTCCCAAGAGGGCCCCACCGGCCCTCACGAACGCAACACCAGACTTCCCTGGTGGCGCAGTGGTTAAGAATTCACCTGCCAATGCAGGGGACACGGGTTTGAGCCCTGGTCCGGGAAGATCCCACATGCTGTGGAGCAACTAAGCCCGTGCACCACAACTACTGAGCCTACGCTCTAGAACCCGCAAGCCCCGACTGCTGAAGCCCACGCGCTTAGAGCCTGTGCTCTGCCACAAGAGAAGCCACCGCAATGAGAAGCCCCCACTCGCCGCAACTAGAGAAAGCCTCCGTGCAGCAATGCAGACCCAACACAGCCCAAAATTAATTAATTAAGGGAAAAAAAAAAGGCAGCACCTGGGGGCTGGCAGACTGATGCACCGAGTCTTACATCACGTCTACTTAGTATCCTGCATGTCAGGGCCATGCTGGACCTGGGGCTGCCCAGACAGAGTGGGGCCTGCATCACCCTTCCCAGGAGGGAGGGTGGAGGGAAACCCTGCATGACCTCTGAGGCCCTAAGAACCCTTGACTAAGGCTGAGCTCAATTTGAAACAGTGGGTGACCAGAGCAGACATTTCATTCATCTATCAATGAGAATCCAGCACTGGAGGAGCAGAAAACAATGGCCTCGCTCAACCTTGACGCTAATCCTGACATGGACCCTAACCCTAAACTCTGATCCTGACCCTAAGCCCTGACCTAACCTTAGCCTAACCCGTACCCTAAACCTGTACCTTACCCTAACCCATGCTCTACCCGCATCCTACCTGTACCCCAATTCTCACCCATACCCTAACACCCACTCTAACACAGAACCCTAACACCCTGAGACCAAAACCATAAACCTTAACCAATAAGCTAAACCATAACCATAACCAAACCATAAAATATAGTCATTAACCATACCCATAAATAACTCATTAACCATAAAACTTAAACCATAACAGCAACCATAAACCATACACAGCCCCAACCCTCACACCAGCCCCAGCCCTAATGCTAACCCTCCAAACCACTTATACCAAGCCAAGTCTAATCAGATTATACAAATACATCTTGAAAAAGAAAACTTGGGAATACTCTGGTGGCCCAGCGGTTAGGACTCTGTGCTTTCACTGCCAAGGGCTCGGGTTCGATCCCTGACTGGGGAACTAAGATCCCACAAGCCATGGGACGTGGCCAAAATAAATAAATAATTAAAATGAAATAAAACCACTATTTTAAAAAAGATTTTAAAAATAAAGGAAAAAAACAAGAAAACTACCCCAGTACAACTTATAAATAGGAATGTAAAAATCTATCACACAATAATAGCAACATGAAACCAACAGAACTTTAAATGGATAATGCCATAAGCAAGTATCTCTACACCAGGAATTTCAGGTTGCTCAACATATGAAAAGTAAGCAATGTATTCAACCACAATAATGGTGTGAAGTAAAAACACATAATCATATCAATTAATGCAAAAAGTCTACAATGAAAATCCAGTGTTATTTCATGAAAAACACTCAAGAAAGCAGGAATAAAAGGAAATTTGCTCAATATGGAAAAGAGTAGTACAGAAAGCCACAGCAAACATCCTGCTCAACGTTAAAGACTGAAAGATTTACTCCTGAAATCAGGAACAGGGCCAGGAAGCTGGCCTTCATCACCGTTACTCAATAGTGTACTGGAAGTTCTACCCAGAATCTTGAGGAAAGAAAGAAAAGGCATCCATGGGTGAATGGAAAAATTAAAACCGTGTCTCTTCACAGAACCTAGGTCACATCATCTTATATATAAAACTAACTATAATCATAAAGAAATTATTTGAGCTAATCAACTCATTAATAAGCAAAGTTATCGAACAAAAGATCAATTCATGAACATCTATCTTATATGCATACGCTGGCAAAAAATAATCTGAAAAAGAATTTATGAGAACAATTCCATTTTTAATAATGTCAACATCAAGATTTAGGAGTATATTTAATCAAGGTACAAGACTTGTTTTTATGTATGTAAAGTTGTATGTTTGAAATTACTGGAAAGTCAATTACTTTTCAAAACATCATGTATGTCAACAGCATGCCAGAAAAGCAGAGAAAACATCAAACTTCCATATAGAAGCCAAGCCTTACCCGAATCCAGTTCACCCAAAGTCCACATGTCATTTAGAGGCACTGTGGGAAGGTTATATTAGGAGCCGCTGTCCTCCGTGTTGTGGACGACCTGGATATGGTAGAAACAGTGGGATTTTTGAATTCCAATTTTCCACTTCAGTCCACAAAAAAACTATGAGAACTAATAAATCAATTCAGTAAAGTTGCAAAATCAATACACAGAAATCACTTGCCTTTCTAAACACTAATAATGAACCATCAGAAAGAGAAAGAAAGCAACCCTATTTACAACTGCATCAAAAAGAACAAAATACCTGGGAATAAAGTCAACCAAGGAGGTGAAAGACCTGCACACTGAAAACTTGAAGACATTGATGAAGACATTGCAAAACACACCAATAAATGGAAAGATATCCTGTTCTCATGGAATGGAACAATTAATATTGTTAAAATATCCATGCTACCCAAAGCAGTGGACACAGTGAATGCAATCCCTCCCAAAATTCCATGGTATTTTCCCCCAAAATAGAGCAAATCCTCCTAATATCTGTGGGGAACCACAAAGGACCCCAAATAGCCAAAGAAACCCTGAAAAAAGAGAACGGGCTGGAGGCATCTCCCTCCCTGACGTCACACTCTGCTGAGAAGCTACAGTCACCAAAACAGTGTGGAACTGGCTCAAAACCGGCACAGGGACCAGAGGAACAGGACAGAGAGACCAGAATTCAACCCACACGGACGGGGTCGGTGAATTTATGACACAGGGACCAAGGACACACCAAGGAGCACGACACGCCCCACGATAAAAGGTGCTGGGAAAACTGGACGCCCCATAACTCACGCTGGCTACCCTGCACACAAACCTGACCAAACACCCAGCTTTCCACGCCAAGCCCTCCCTCGCTCACACGAAGACGGACCCCCTCAACGGTCAGCCGCCCACAGGAAGCTTCTCCCCACTTTTCCTCACCGTGTCTTCACCTTTTCCTCAGGCATCACCTGGGTCCTCAGGAAACCTAGTTCCCTAGTCAGCGTGGAGGCAGCCCCACTTTGTCCTGAAGCCTAAACCCCAGCGAGTCCTAAAGAGACGGAGACCGAGCTCCTCTCAGCAGAGACGCTGAGCCGGGCGTCCTACCCGAAGGCCCCCGCCCCCGCGCCTGAGGAGGCTCAACTCCTCTCAGCTGCCCTCACAATCGAGTTCGCAGGGAACGAGCATGCGCTGTGGGTCAGAGAGGCGAACTCGGCGCCACCCTGTGGTCAGTGCAGGAAGTGCAGGCCGCGCCTCCCTCACAGGTCACTGGAGGCAGCGTGCCCTACTGACAGGACTGCTGAATCCATTCAACTGGAAATTCCAACGAAAATGGAGTCTCTATCCCAAAAGTTTTCTAAAAGTAGTTAAGGAACAATTAATTGGAAACCATTTGGAATGAAGTGAATGTAGATGCAAACTTTACAACTTATACCAAATTCACTCAAAGTTATTCAGAGGCAAATTTTATTTGAGTTTATAATTTATTTTTGGCTGCGTTGGGTCTTCGCTGCTGCATGTGGGCTTTCTCTAGTTGCGTCGAGCGGGGCTACTCTTCGTTGTGGTGCACGGGCTTCTCATTGCGGTGGCTTCTCTTGTGGGCGAGCACGGGCTCTGGCGCGCAGGCTTCAGTAGTTATGCCGCGCAGGCTTGGTTGCTCTGAGGCATGTGGGATCTTCCCGGACCAGGGCTCGACCCCGTGTCCCCTGCATTGGCAGGCGGACTCTTAACCACTGCGTCACCAGGGAAGTCCCCACAGACAAATTTTAAATACAAAACTATTCAAGGGGCTTCCCTGGTGGCGCAGTGGTTGAGAATCTGCCTGCTAATGCAGGGGACACAGGTTCGAGCCCTGGTCTGGGAAGATCCCACGTGCCGCGGAGCAACTAGCCCCGTGAGCCACAACTACTGAGCCTGCGCGTCTGGAGCCTGTGCTCCGCAACAAGGGAGGCCGCGATAGTGAGAGGTCCGTGCACCGCGATAAAGAGTGGCACCCGCTTGCCACAACTAGAGAAAGCCTTCGCACAGAAACGAAGACCCAACACAGCCAAAAATAAATTAATTAATTCATCAATTTTTAAAAAAAAGCTGTCTCTCAAATTTAACTTCCAGAATATATTCAGGAAAAACGCATATGCCCTTTTTGGCCAACCAAAGAAGCGGGCGATGCAAATCAACACTACAAAGAGGTATCACTTCGAATCAGAAAAAAGGACCATCCTCACAAAGGGTAAAAACCAGATATGCAGGACAAGGAGAGGAGAAAAGGGAGCCTTGTTACGCTGAAGGGGGGAATGTAAATGGCCAACGGCCACTCTGGAGAAGTGTGCTGTGTTTCCTGAAACATCTAAAAAACAGAGCTACAAAGCATAGGGCGCTTCCACTCATGGGCCTATATGTTGGAAAAACCAAAAATCCACAGGACGCAGGCACCCCGTTTACTGCTGCTATGTTTACAACAGCCTCGACTTGGGTACAACTTCATAGTCCTTGGAAGGAAAAAACGGTGAAAGAAAATTTGGTACTTAAGCACAACGGAATATTACTCAGCCCTGAAATCAATGAAATGAGGCCAGCTGCAGCAACTCAGGGGGACTTATGTATCGTCATTGAGAGTGAAATATGTTAGACAGCAAGAGAAACTTATCATAAGATATCACTTATAAAGGGAATCTAAAAATCGCCAACCATGAACTGAATTACAAACAGAACACCATCACACATTTACAAAACACACTTACGGCTGCTTAAGGGGAAAGGTGTGGTGCGGTGATGCATAAACCAGGAGGTTGAAATTGGCACAGATACCGTTCCATACGCCAATAATGTAATCGCCAAGACATATTCATTGTTCAAGGAACTGGACTCAGCACACTCTATTCACAGAAAAATCATATATCTGACTACTAGAAACTAGAAAAGAATTTACTGATGTCTCTCTGTAAGTGACTCAGGTGGATGTACAGCACCAAGAAACACAACATTGCAAATCAGCTACACCCCATTATAAAAATTAATTATAAAAAAAGAAAGACAGTGAGAGAGAGAGGAATTCTCACAAAATTCAATCAGGGGCTGTGATGCAACTGGACTGACCACATCTACACTCACAGCTCAATGGGACGTAAGGCTGGACACCCTAACCCTAAACCCTAACCCTAACCCTAACCCTAACCCAACCCTAACCCTACCTTAACCCTAACCCTAACCCAACACTAACCCTAACTGTAAACCTAAACCCTAACCCTATCCCCTAACCCTAACCCAACCCTAAGCCTAAACCTAACCCCTAGCCCTAGCCCTAGCCCTAACCCTGATCCTAACCCCTAACCCTTAACCCCTAACCCCTAACCCTACCGAAGTTCACAAGTAAACTTCTCGCCCACCTGGAGAGAGTGATTTAATTTGAAAGAGTAAAGACCCAATCAGCTCAGTAATTGGCCACGGGGGCTGGAGGGGCCAAGGCTAACCTGAGCTGGAGGAACGTGGGTGCCTGCCTGGATGCTCAGAGGCCAAGGGCTGTCCTGAGACCTGCTTGGACACCCGTGCAGATGGAACAAAGGATCCGCCCAGTCCCAAGAGGGCCCCACCGGCCCTCACGAACGCAACACCAGACTTCCCTGGTGGCGCAGTGGTTAAGAATTCACCTGCCAATGCAGGGGACACGGGTTTGAGCCCTGGTCCGGGAAGATCCCACATGCTGTGGAGCAACTAAGCCCGTGCACCACAACTACTGAGCCTACGCTCTAGAACCCGCAAGCCCCGACTGCTGAAGCCCACGCGCTTAGAGCCTGTGCTCTGCCACAAGAGAAGCCACCGCAATGAGAAGCCCCCACTCGCCGCAACTAGAGAAAGCCTCCGTGCAGCAATGCAGACCCAACACAGCCCAAAATTAATTAATTAAGGGAAAAAAAAAAGGCAGCACCTGGGGGCTGGCAGACTGATGCACCGAGTCTTACATCACGTCTACTTAGTATCCTGCATGTCAGGGCCATGCTGGACCTGGGGCTGCCCAGACAGAGTGGGGCCTGCATCACCCTTCCCAGGAGGGAGGGTGGAGGGAAACCCTGCATGACCTCTGAGGCCCTAAGAACCCTTGACTAAGGCTGAGCTCAATTTGAAACAGTGGGTGACCAGAGCAGACATTTCATTCATCTATCAATGAGAATCCAGCACTGGAGGAGCAGAAAACAATGGCCTCGCTCAACCTTGACGCTAATCCTGACATGGACCCTAACCCTAAACTCTGATCCTGACCCTAAGCCCTGACCTAACCTTAGCCTAACCCGTACCCTAAACCTGTACCTTACCCTAACCCATGCTCTACCCGCATCCTACCTGTACCCCAATTCTCACCCATACCCTAACACCCACTCTAACACAGAACCCTAACACCCTGAGACCAAAACCATAAACCTTAACCAATAAGCTAAACCATAACCATAACCAAACCATAAAATATAGTCATTAACCATACCCATAAATAACTCATTAACCATAAAACTTAAACCATAACAGCAACCATAAACCATACACAGCCCCAACCCTCACACCAGCCCCAGCCCTAATGCTAACCCTCCAAACCACTTATACCAAGCCAAGTCTAATCAGATTATACAAATACATCTTGAAAAAGAAAACTGGGGAATACTCTGGTGGCCCAGCGGTTAGGACTCTGTGCTTTCACTGCCAAGGGCTCGGGTTCGATCCCTGACTGGGGAACTAAGATCCCACAAGCCATGGGACGTGGCCAAAATAAATAAATAATTAAAATGAAATAAAACCACTATTTTAAAAAAGATTTTAAAAATAAAGGAAAAAAACAAGAAAACTACCCCAGTACAACTTATAAATAGGAATGTAAAAATCTATCACACAATAATAGCAACATGAAACCAACAGAACTTTAAATGGATAATGCCATAAGCAAGTATCTCTACACCAGGAATTTCAGGTTGCTCAACATATGAAAAGTAAGCAATGTATTCAACCACAATAATGGTGTGAAGTAAAAACACATAATCATATCAATTAATGCAAAAAGTCTACAATGAAAATCCAGTGTTATTTCATGAAAAACACTCAAGAAAGCAGGAATAAAAGGAAATTTGCTCAATATGGAAAAGAGTAGTACAGAAAGCCACAGCAAACATCCTGCTCAACGTTAAAGACTGAAAGATTTACTCCTGAAATCAGGAACAGGGCCAGGAAGCTGGCCTTCATCACCGTTACTCAATAGTGTACTGGAAGTTCTACCCAGAATCTTGAGGAAAGAAAGAAAAGGCATCCATGGGTGAATGGAAAAATTAAAACCGTGTCTCTTCACAGAACCTAGGTCACATCATCTTATATATAAAACTAACTATAATCATAAAGAAATTATTTGAGCTAATCAACTCATTAATAAGCAAAGTTATCGAACAAAAGATCAATTCATGAACATCTATCTTATATGCATACGCTGGCAAAAAATAATCTGAAAAAGAATTTATGAGAACAATTCCATTTTTAATAATGTCAACATCAAGATTTAGGAGTATATTTAATCAAGGTACAAGACTTGTTTTTATGTATGTAAAGTTGTATGTTTGAAATTACTGGAAAGTCAATTACTTTTCAAAACATCATGTATGTCAACAGCATGCCAGAAAAGCAGAGAAAACATCAAACTTCCATATAGAAGCCAAGCCTTACCCGAATCCAGTTCACCCAAAGTCCACATGTCATTTAGAGGCACTGTGGGAAGGTTATATTAGGAGCCGCTGTCCTCCGTGTTGTGGACGACCTGGATATGGTAGAAACAGTGGGATTTTTGAATTCCAATTTTCCACTTCAGTCCACAAAAAAACTATGAGAACTAATAAATCAATTCAGTAAAGTTGCAAAATCAATACACAGAAATCACTTGCCTTTCTAAACACTAATAATGAACCATCAGAAAGAGAAAGAAAGCAACCCTATTTACAACTGCATCAAAAAGAACAAAATACCTGGGAATAAAGTCAACCAAGGAGGTGAAAGACCTGCACACTGAAAACTTGAAGACATTGATGAAGACATTGCAAAACACACCAATAAATGGAAAGATATCCTGTTCTCATGGAATGGAACAATTAATATTGTTAAAATATCCATGCTACCCAAAGCAGTGGACACAGTGAATGCAATCCCTCCCAAAATTCCATGGTATTTTCCCCCAAAATAGAGCAAATCCTCCTAATATCTGTGGGGAACCACAAAGGACCCCAAATAGCCAAAGAAACCCTGAAAAAAGAGAACGGGCTGGAGGCATCTCCCTCCCTGACGTCACACTCTGCTGAGAAGCTACAGTCACCAAAACAGTGTGGAACTGGCTCAAAACCGGCACAGGGACCAGAGGAACAGGACAGAGAGACCAGAATTCAACCCACACGGACGGGGTCGGTGAATTTATGACACAGGGACCAAGGACACACCAAGGAGCACGACACGCCCCACGATAAAAGGTGCTGGGAAAACTGGACGCCCCATAACTCACGCTGGCTACCCTGCACACAAACCTGACCAAACACCCAGCTTTCCACGCCAAGCCCTCCCTCGCTCACACGAAGACGGACCCCCTCAACGGTCAGCCGCCCACAGGAAGCTTCTCCCCACTTTTCCTCACCGTGTCTTCACCTTTTCCTCAGGCATCACCTGGGTCCTCAGGAAACCTAGTTCCCTAGTCAGCGTGGAGGCAGCCCCACTTTGTCCTGAAGCCTAAACCCCAGCGAGTCCTAAAGAGACGGAGACCGAGCTCCTCTCAGCAGAGACGCTGAGCCGGGCGTCCTACCCGAAGGCCCCCGCCCCCGCGCCAGAGGAGGCTCAACTCCTCTCAGCTGCCCTCACAATCGAGTTCGCAGGGAACGAGCATGCGCTGTGGGTCAGAGAGGCGAACTCGGCGCCACCCTGTGGTCAGTGCAGGAAGTGCAGGCCGCGCCTCCCTCACAGGTCACTGGAGGCAGCGTGCCCTACTGACAGGACTGCTGAATCCATTCAACTGGAAATTCCAACGAAAATGGAGTCTCTATCCCAAAAGTTTTCTAAAAGTAGTTAAGGAACAATTAATTGGAAACCATTTGGAATGAAGTGAATGTAGATGCAAACTTTACAACTTATACCAAATTCACTCAAAGTTATTCAGAGGCAAATTTTATTTGAGTTTATAATTTATTTTTGGCTGCGTTGGGTCTTCGCTGCTGCATGTGGGCTTTCTCTAGTTGCGTCGAGCGGGGCTACTCTTCGTTGTGGTGCACGGGCTTCTCATTGCGGTGGCTTCTCTTGTGGGCGAGCACGGGCTCTGGCACGCAGGCTTCAGTAGTTATGCCGCGCAGGCTTGGTTGCTCTGAGGCATGTGGGATCTTCCCGGACCAGGGCTCGACCCCGTGGCCCCTGCATTGGCAGGCGGACTCTTAACCACTGCGTCACCAGGGAAGTCCCCACAGACAAATTTTAAATACAAAACTATTCAAGGGGCTTCCCTGGTGGCGCAGTGGTTGAGAATCTGCCTGCTAATGCAGGGGACACAGGTTCGAGCCCTGGTCTGGGAAGATCCCACATGCCGCGGAGCAACTAGCCCCGTGAGCCACAACTACTGAGCCTGCGCGTCTGGAGCCTGTGCTCCGCAACAAGGGAGGCCGCGATAGTGAGAGGTCCGTGCACCGCGATAAAGAGTGGCACCCGCTTGCCACAACTAGAGAAAGCCTTTGCACAGAAACGAAGACCCAACACAGCCAAAAATAAATTAATTAATTCATCAATTTTAAAAAAAAAGCTGTCTCTCAAATTTAACTTCCAGAATATATTCAGGAAAAACGCATATGCCCTTTTTGGCCAACCAAAGAAGCGGGCGATGCAAATCAACACTACAAAGAGGTATCACTTCGAATCAGAAAAAAGGACCATCCTCACAAAGGGTAAAAACCAGATATGCAGGACAAGGAGAGGAGAAAAGGGAGCCTTGTTACGCTGAAGGGGGGAATGTAAATGGCCAACGGCCACTCTGGAGAAGTGTGCTGTGTTTCCTGAAACATCTAAAAAACAGAGCTACAAAGCATAGGGCGCTTCCACTCATGGGCCTATATGTTGGCAAAACCAAAAATCCACAGGACGCAGGCACCCCGTTTACTGCTGCTATGTTTACAACAGCCTCGACTTGGGTACAACTTCATAGTCCTTGGAAGGAAAAAACGGTGAAAGAAAATTTGGTACTTAAGCACAACGGAATATTACTCAGCCCTGAAATCAATGAAATGAGGCCAGTTACAGCAACTCAGGGGGACTTATGTATCGTCATTGAGAGTGAAATAAGTTAGACAGCAAGAGAAACTTATCATAAGATATCACTTATAAAGGGAATCTAAAAATCGCCAACCGTGAACTGAATTACAAACAGAACACCATCAGACATTTACAAAACACACTTACGGCTGCTTAAGGGGAAAAGTGTGGTGCGTTGATGCATAAACCAGGAGGTTGAAATTGGCACAGATACCGTTCCATACGCCAATAATGTAATCGCCAAGACATATTCATTGTTCAAGGAACTGGACTCAGCACACTCTATTCACAGAAAAAACATATATCTGACTACTGGAACCTAGAAAAGAATTTATTGATGTCTCTCTGTAAGTGACTCAGGTGGATGTACAGCACCAAGAAACACAACATTGCAAATCAGCTACACCCCATTATAAAAATTAATTATAAAAAAAGAAAGACAGTGAGAGAGAGAGGAATTCTCACAAAATTCAATCAGGGGCTGTGATGCAACTGGACTGACCACATCTACACTCACAGCTCAATGGGACGTAAGGCTGGACACCCTAACCCTAAACCCTAACCCTAACCCTAACCCTAACCCAACCCTAACCCTACCTTAACCCTAACCCTAACCCAACACTAACCCTAACCGTAAACCTAAACCCTAACCCTATCCCCTAACCCTAACCCAACCCTAAGCCTAAACCTAACCCCTAGCCCTAGCCCTAGCCCTAACCCTGATCCTAACCCCTAACCCTTAACCCCTAACCCCTAACCCTACCGAAGTTCACAAGTAAACTTCTCGCCCACCTGGAGAGAGTGATTTAATTTGAAAGAGTAAAGACCCAATCAGCTCAGTAATTGGCCACGGGGGCTGGAGGGGCCAAGGCTAACCTGAGCTGGAGGAACGTGGGTGCCTGCCTGGATGCTCAGAGGCCAAGGGCTGTCCTGAAACCTGCTTGGACACCCGTGCAGATGGAACAAAGGATCCGCCCAGTCCCAAGAGGGCCCCACCGGCCCTCACGAACGCAACACCAGACTTCCCTGGTGGCGCAGTGGTTAAGAATTCACCTGCCAATGCAGGGGACACGGGTTTGAGCCCTGGTCCGGGAAGATCCCACATGCTGTGGAGCAACTAAGCCCGTGCACCACAACTACTGAGCCTACGCTCTAGAACCCGCAAGCCCCGACTGCTGAAGCCCACGCGCTTAGAGCCTGTGCTCTGCCACAAGAGAAGCCACCGCAATGAGAAGCCCCCACTCGCCGCAACTAGAGAAAGCCTCCGTGCAGCAATGCAGACCCAACACAGCCCAAAATTAATTAATTAAGGGGAAAAAAAAAAGGCAGCACCTGGGGGCTGGCAGACTGATGCACCGAGTCTTACATCACGTCTACTTAGTATCCTGCATGTCAGGGCCATGCTGGACCTGGGGCTGCCCAGACAGAGTGGGGCCTGCATCACCCTTCCCAGGAGGGAGGGTGGAGGGAAACCCTGCATGACCTCTGAGGCCCTAAGAACCCTTGACTAAGGCTGAGCTCAATTTGAAACAGTGGGTGACCAGAGCAGACATTTCATTCATCTATCAATCAGAATCCAGCACTGGAGGAGCAGCAAACAATGGCCTCGCTCAACCTTGACGCTAATCCTGACATGGACCCTAACCCTAAACTCTGATCCTGACCCTAAGCCCTGACCTAACCTTAGCCTAACCCGTACCCTAAACCTGTACCTTACCCTAACCCATGCTCTACCCGCATCCTACCTGTACCCCAATTCTCACCCATACCCTAACACCCACTCTAACACAGAACCCTAACACCCTGAGACCAAAACCATAAACCTTAACCAATAAGCTAAACCATAACCATAACCAAACCATAAAATATAGTCATTAACCATACCCATAAATAACTCATTAACCATAAAACTTAAACCATAACAGCAACCATAAACCATACACAGCCCCAACCCTCACACCAGCCCCAGCCCTAATGCTAACCCTCCAAACCACTTATACCAAGCCAAGTCTAATCAGATTATACAAATACATCTTGAAAAAGAAAACTGGGGAATACTCTGGTGGCCCAGCGGTTAGGACTCTGTGCTTTCACTGCCAAGGGCTCGGGTTCGATCCCTGACTGGGGAACTAAGATCCCACAAGCCATGGGACGTGGCCAAAATAAATAAATAATTAAAATGAAATAAAACCACTATTTTAAAAAAGATTTTAAAAATAAAGGAAAAAAACAAGAAAACTACCCCAGTACAACTTATAAATAGGAATGTAAAAATCTATCACACAATAATAGCAACATGAAACCAACAGAACTTTAAATGGATAATGCCATAAGCAAGTATCTCTACACCAGGAATTTCAGGTTGCTCAACATATGAAAAGTAAGCAATGTATTCAACCACAATAATGGTGTGAAGTAAAAACACATAATCATATCAATTAATGCAAAAAGTCTACAATGAAAATCCAGTGTTATTTCATGAAAAACACTCAAGAAAGCAGGAATAAAAGGAAATTTGCTCAATATGGAAAAGAGTAGTACAGAAAGCCACAGCAAACATCCTGCTCAACGTTAAAGACTGAAAGATTTACTCCTGAAATCAGGAACAGGGCCAGGAAGCTGGCCTTCATCACCGTTACTCAATAGTGTACTGGAAGTTCTACCCAGAATCTTGAGGAAAGAAAGAAAAGGCATCCATGGGTGAATGGAAAAATTAAAACCGTGTCTCTTCACAGAACCTAGGTCACATCATCTTATATATAAAACTAACTATAATCATAAAGAAATTATTTGAGCTAATCAACTCATTAATAAGCAAAGTTATCGAACAAAAGATCAATTCATGAACATCTATCTTATATGCATACGCTGGCAAAAAATAATCTGAAAAAGAATTTATGAGAACAATTCCATTTTTAATAATGTCAACATCAAGATTTAGGAGTATATTTAATCAAGGTACAAGACTTGTTTTTATGTATGTAAAGTTGTATGTTTGAAATTACTGGAAAGTCAATTACTTTTCAAAACATCATGTATGTCAACAGCATGCCAGAAAAGCAGAGAAAACATCAAACTTCCATATAGAAGCCAAGCCTTACCCGAATCCAGTTCACCCAAAGTCCACATGTCATTTAGAGGCACTGTGGGAAGGTTATATTAGGAGCCGCTGTCCTCCGTGTTGTGGACGACCTGGATATGGTAGAAACAGTGGGATTTTTGAATTCCAATTTTCCACTTCAGTCCACAAAAAAACTATGAGAACTAATAAATCAATTCAGTAAAGTTGCAAAATCAATACACAGAAATCACTTGCCTTTCTAAACACTAATAATGAACCATCAGAAAGAGAAAGAAAGCAACCCTATTTACAACTGCATCAAAAAGAACAAAATACCTGGGAATAAAGTCAACCAAGGAGGTGAAAGACCTGCACACTGAAAACTTGAAGACATTGATGAAGACATTGCAAAACACACCAATAAATGGAAAGATATCCTGTTCTCATGGAATGGAACAATTAATATTGTTAAAATATCCATGCTACCCAAAGCAGTGGACACAGTGAATGCAATCCCTCCCAAAATTCCATGGTATTTTCCCCCAAAATAGAGCAAATCCTCCTAATATCTGTGGGGAACCACAAAGGACCCCAAATAGCCAAAGAAACCCTGAAAAAAGAGAACGGGCTGGAGGCATCTCCCTCCCTGACGTCACACTCTGCTGAGAAGCTACAGTCACCAAAACAGTGTGGAACTGGCTCAAAACGGGCGCAGGGACCAGAGGAACAGGACAGAGAGACCAGAATTCAACCCACACGGACGGGGTCGGTGAATTTATGACACAGGGACCAAGGGCACACCAAGGAGCACGACACTCCCCACGATAAATGGTGCTGGGAAAACTGGACGCCCCATAACTCACGCTGGCTACCCTGCACACAAACCTGACCAAACACCCAGCTTTCCACGCCAAGCCCTCCCTCGCTCACACGAAGACGGACCCCCTCAACGGTCAGCCGCCCACAGGAAGCTTCTCCCCACTTTTCCTCACCGTGTCTTCACCTTTTCCTCAGGCATCACCTGGGTCCTCAGGAAACCTAGTTCCCTAGTCAGCGTGGAGGCAGCCCCACTTTGTCCTGAAGCCTAAACCCCAGCGAGTCCTAAAGAGACGGAGACCGAGCTCCTCTCAGCAGAGACGCTGAGCCGGGCGTCCTACCCGAAGGCCCCCGCCCCCGCGCCAGAGGAGGCTCAACTCCTCTCAGCTGCCCTCACAATCGAGTTCGCAGGGAACGAGCATGCGCTGTGGGTCAGAGAGGCGAACTCGGCGCCACCCTGTGGTCAGTGCAGGAAGTGCAGGCCGCGCCTCCCTCACAGGTCACTGGAGGCAGCGTGCCCTACTGACAGGACTGCTGAATCCATTCAACTGGAAATTCCAACGAAAATGGAGTCTCTATCCCAAAAGTTTTCTAAAAGTAGTTAAGGAACAATTAATTGGAAACCATTTGGAATGAAGTGAATGTAGATGCAAACTTTACAACTTATACCAAATTCACTCAAAGTTATTCAGAGGCAAATTTTATTTGAGTTTATAATTTATTTTTGGCTGCGTTGGGTCTTCGCTGCTGCATGTGGGCTTTCTCTAGTTGCGTCGAGCGGGGCTACTCTTACGTTGTGGTGCACGGGCTTCTCATTGCGGTGGCTTCTCTTGTGGGCGAGCACGGGCTCTGGCGCGCAGGCTTCAGTAGTTATGCCGCGCAGGCTTGGTTGCTCTGAGGCATGTGGGATCTTCCCGGACCAGGGCTCGACCCCGTGTCCCCTGCATTGGCAGGCGGACTCTTAACCACTGCGTCACCAGGGAAGTCCCCACAGACAAATTTTAAATACAAAACTATTCAAGGGGCTTCCCTGGTGGCGCAGTGGTTGAGAATCTGCCTGCTAATGCAGGGGACACAGGTTCGAGCCCTGGTCTGGGAAGATCCCACGTGCCGCGGAGCAACTAGCCCCGTGAGCCACAACTACTGAGCCTGCGCGTCTGGAGCCTGTGCTCCGCAACAAGGGAGGCCGCGATAGTGAGAGGTCCGTGCACCGCGATAAAGAGTGGCACCCGCTTGCCACAACTAGAGAAAGCCTTCGCACAGAAACGAAGACCCAACACAGCCAAAAATAAATTAATTAATTCATCAATTTTTAAAAAAAAGCTGTCTCTCAAATTTAACTTCCAGAATATATTCAGGAAAAACGCATATGCCCTTTTTGGCCAACCAAAGAAGCGGGCGATGCAAATCAACACTACAAAGAGGTATCACTTCGAATCAGAAAAAAGGACCATCCTCACAAAGGGTAAAAACCAGATATGCAGGACAAGGAGAGGAGAAAAGGGAGCCTTGTTACGCTGAAGGGGGGAATGTAAATGGCCAACGGCCACTCTGGAGAAGTGTGCTGTGTTTCCTGAAACATCTAAAAAACAGAGCTACAAAGCATAGGGCGCTTCCACTCATGGGCCTATATGTTGGAAAAACCAAAAATCCACAGGACGCAGGCACCCCGTTTACTGCTGCTATGTTTACAACAGCCTCGACTTGGGTACAACTTCATAGTCCTTGGAAGGAAAAAACGGTGAAAGAAAATTTGGTACTTAAGCACAACGGAATATTACTCAGCCCTGAAATCAATGAAATGAGGCCAGCTGCAGCAACTCAGGGGGACTTATGTATCGTCATTGAGAGTGAAATATGTTAGACAGCAAGAGAAACTTATCATAAGATATCACTTATAAAGGGAATCTAAAAATCGCCAACCATGAACTGAATTACAAACAGAACACCATCACACATTTACAAAACACACTTACGGCTGCTTAAGGGGAAAGGTGTGGTGCGGTGATGCATAAACCAGGAGGTTGAAATTGGCACAGATACCGTTCCATACGCCAATAATGTAATCGCCAAGACATATTCATTGTTCAAGGAACTGGACTCAGCACACTCTATTCACAGAAAAATCATATATCTGACTACTAGAAACTAGAAAAGAATTTACTGATGTCTCTCTGTAAGTGACTCAGGTGGATGTACAGCACCAAGAAACACAACATTGCAAATCAGCTACACCCCATTATAAAAATTAATTATAAAAAAAGAAAGACAGTGAGAGAGAGAGGAATTCTCACAAAATTCAATCAGGGGCTGTGATGCAACTGGACTGACCACATCTACACTCACAGCTCAATGGGACGTAAGGCTGGACACCCTAACCCTAAACCCTAACCCTAACCCTAACCCTAACCCAACCCTAACCCTACCTTAACCCTAACCCTAACCCAACACTAACCCTAACTGTAAACCTAAACCCTAACCCTATCCCCTAACCCTAACCCAACCCTAAGCCTAAACCTAACCCCTAGCCCTAGCCCTAGCCCTAACCCTGATCCTAACCCCTAACCCTTAACCCCTAACCCCTAACCCTACCGAAGTTCACAAGTAAACTTCTCGCCCACCTGGAGAGAGTGATTTAATTTGAAAGAGTAAAGACCCAATCAGCTCAGTAATTGGCCACGGGGGCTGGAGGGGCCAAGGCTAACCTGAGCTGGAGGAACGTGGGTGCCTGCCTGGATGCTCAGAGGCCAAGGGCTGTCCTGAGACCTGCTTGGACACCCGTGCAGATGGAACAAAGGATCCGCCCAGTCCCAAGAGGGCCCCACCGGCCCTCACGAACGCAACACCAGACTTCCCTGGTGGCGCAGTGGTTAAGAATTCACCTGCCAATGCAGGGGACACGGGTTTGAGCCCTGGTCCGGGAAGATCCCACATGCTGTGGAGCAACTAAGCCCGTGCACCACAACTACTGAGCCTACGCTCTAGAACCCGCAAGCCCCGACTGCTGAAGCCCACGCGCTTAGAGCCTGTGCTCTGCCACAAGAGAAGCCACCGCAATGAGAAGCCCCCACTCGCCGCAACTAGAGAAAGCCTCCGTGCAGCAATGCAGACCCAACACAGCCCAAAATTAATTAATTAAGGGAAAAAAAAAAGGCAGCACCTGGGGGCTGGCAGACTGATGCACCGAGTCTTACATCACGTCTACTTAGTATCCTGCATGTCAGGGCCATGCTGGACCTGGGGCTGCCCAGACAGAGTGGGGCCTGCATCACCCTTCCCAGGAGGGAGGGTGGAGGGAAACCCTGCATGACCTCTGAGGCCCTAAGAACCCTTGACTAAGGCTGAGCTCAATTTGAAACAGTGGGTGACCAGAGCAGACATTTCATTCATCTATCAATGAGAATCCAGCACTGGAGGAGCAGAAAACAATGGCCTCGCTCAACCTTGACGCTAATCCTGACATGGACCCTAACCCTAAACTCTGATCCTGACCCTAAGCCCTGACCTAACCTTAGCCTAACCCGTACCCTAAACCTGTACCTTACCCTAACCCATGCTCTACCCGCATCCTACCTGTACCCCAATTCTCACCCATACCCTAACACCCACTCTAACACAGAACCCTAACACCCTGAGACCAAAACCATAAACCTTAACCAATAAGCTAAACCATAACCATAACCAAACCATAAAATATAGTCATTAACCATACCCATAAATAACTCATTAACCATAAAACTTAAACCATAACAGCAACCATAAACCATACACAGCCCCAACCCTCACACCAGCCCCAGCCCTAATGCTAACCCTCCAAACCACTTATACCAAGCCAAGTCTAATCAGATTATACAAATACATCTTGAAAAAGAAAACTGGGGAATACTCTGGTGGCCCAGCGGTTAGGACTCTGTGCTTTCACTGCCAAGGGCTCGGGTTCGATCCCTGACTGGGGAACTAAGATCCCACAAGCCATGGGACGTGGCCAAAATAAATAAATAATTAAAATGAAATAAAACCACTATTTTAAAAAAGATTTTAAAAATAAAGGAAAAAAACAAGAAAACTACCCCAGTACAACTTATAAATAGGAATGTAAAAATCTATCACACAATAATAGCAACATGAAACCAACAGAACTTTAAATGGATAATGCCATAAGCAAGTATCTCTACACCAGGAATTTCAGGTTGCTCAACATATGAAAAGTAAGCAATGTATTCAACCACAATAATGGTGTGAAGTAAAAACACATAATCATATCAATTAATGCAAAAAGTCTACAATGAAAATCCAGTGTTATTTCATGAAAAACACTCAAGAAAGCAGGAATAAAAGGAAATTTGCTCAATATGGAAAAGAGTAGTACAGAAAGCCACAGCAAACATCCTGCTCAACGTTAAAGACTGAAAGATTTACTCCTGAAATCAGGAACAGGGCCAGGAAGCTGGCCTTCATCACCGTTACTCAATAGTGTACTGGAAGTTCTACCCAGAATCTTGAGGAAAGAAAGAAAAGGCATCCATGGGTGAATGGAAAAATTAAAACCGTGTCTCTTCACAGAACCTAGGTCACATCATCTTATATATAAAACTAACTATAATCATAAAGAAATTATTTGAGCTAATCAACTCATTAATAAGCAAAGTTATCGAACAAAAGATCAATTCATGAACATCTATCTTATATGCATACGCTGGCAAAAAATAATCTGAAAAAGAATTTATGAGAACAATTCCATTTTTAATAATGTCAACATCAAGATTTAGGAGTATATTTAATCAAGGTACAAGACTTGTTTTTATGTATGTAAAGTTGTATGTTTGAAATTACTGGAAAGTCAATTACTTTTCAAAACATCATGTATGTCAACAGCATGCCAGAAAAGCAGAGAAAACATCAAACTTCCATATAGAAGCCAAGCCTTACCCGAATCCAGTTCACCCAAAGTCCACATGTCATTTAGAGGCACTGTGGGAAGGTTATATTAGGAGCCGCTGTCCTCCGTGTTGTGGACGACCTGGATATGGTAGAAACAGTGGGATTTTTGAATTCCAATTTTCCACTTCAGTCCACAAAAAAACTATGAGAACTAATAAATCAATTCAGTAAAGTTGCAAAATCAATACACAGAAATCACTTGCCTTTCTAAACACTAATAATGAACCATCAGAAAGAGAAAGAAAGCAACCCTATTTACAACTGCATCAAAAAGAACAAAATACCTGGGAATAAAGTCAACCAAGGAGGTGAAAGACCTGCACACTGAAAACTTGAAGACATTGATGAAGACATTGCAAAACACACCAATAAATGGAAAGATATCCTGTTCTCATGGAATGGAACAATTAATATTGTTAAAATATCCATGCTACCCAAAGCAGTGGACACAGTGAATGCAATCCCTCCCAAAATTCCATGGTATTTTCCCCCAAAATAGAGCAAATCCTCCTAATATCTGTGGGGAACCACAAAGGACCCCAAATAGCCAAAGAAACCCTGAAAAAAGAGAACGGGCTGGAGGCATCTCCCTCCCTGACGTCACACTCTGCTGAGAAGCTACAGTCACCAAAACAGTGTGGAACTGGCTCAAAACCGGCACAGGGACCAGAGGAACAGGACAGAGAGACCAGAATTCAACCCACACGGACGGGGTCGGTGAATTTATGACACAGGGACCAAGGACACACCAAGGAGCACGACACGCCCCACGATAAAAGGTGCTGGGAAAACTGGACGCCCCATAACTCACGCTGGCTACCCTGCACACAAACCTGACCAAACACCCAGCTTTCCACGCCAAGCCCTCCCTCGCTCACACGAAGACGGACCCCCTCAACGGTCAGCCGCCCACAGGAAGCTTCTCCCCACTTTTCCTCACCGTGTCTTCACCTTTTCCTCAGGCATCACCTGGGTCCTCAGGAAACCTAGTTCCCTAGTCAGCGTGGAGGCAGCCCCACTTTGTCCTGAAGCCTAAACCCCAGCGAGTCCTAAAGAGACGGAGACCGAGCTCCTCTCAGCAGAGACGCTGAGCCGGGCGTCCTACCCGAAGGCCCCCGCCCCCGCGCCAGAGGAGGCTCAACTCCTCTCAGCTGCCCTCACAATCGAGTTCGCAGGGAACGAGCATGCGCTGTGGGTCAGAGAGGCGAACTCGGCGCCACCCTGTGGTCAGTGCAGGAAGTGCAGGCCGTGCCTCCCTCACAGGTCACTGGAGGCAGCATGCCCTACTGACAGGACTGCTGAATCCATTCAACTGGAAATTCCAATGAAAATGGAGTCTCTATCCCAAAAGTTTTCTAAAAGTAGTTAAGGAACAATTAATTGGAAACCATTTGGAATGAAGTGAATGTAGATGCAAACTTTACAACTTATACCAAATTCACTCAAAGTTATTCAGAGGCAAATTTTATTTTAGTTTATAATTTATTTTTGGCTGCGTTGGGTCTTCGCTGCTGCATGTGGGCTTTCTCTAGTTGCGTCGAGCGGGGCTACTCTTCGTTGTGGTGCACGGGCTTCTCATTGCGGTGGCTTCTCTTGTGGGCGAGCACGGGCTCTGGCGCGCAGGCTTCAGTAGTTATGCCGCGCAGGCTTGGTTGCTCTGAGGCATGTGGGATCTTCCCGGACCAGGGCTCGACCCCGTGTCCCCTGCATTGGCAGGCGGACTCTTAACCACTGCGTCACCAGGGAAGTCCCCACAGACAAATTTTAAATACAAAACTATTCAAGGGGCTTCCCTGGTGGCGCAGTGGTTGAGAATCTGCCTGCTAATGCAGGGGACACAGGTTCGAGCCCTGGTCTGGGAAGATCCCACGTGCCGCGGAGCAACTAGCCCCGTGAGCCACAACTACTGAGCCTGCGCGTCTGGAGCCTGTGCTCCGCAACAAGGGAGGCCGCGATAGTGAGAGGTCCGTGCACCGCGATAAAGAGTGGCACCCGCTTGCCACAACTAGAGAAAGCCTTCGCACAGAAACGAAGACCCAACACAGCCAAAAATAAATTAATTAATTCATCAATTTTTAAAAAAAAGCTGTCTCTCAAATTTAACTTCCAGAATATATTCAGGAAAAACGCATATGCCCTTTTTGGCCAACCAAAGAAGCGGGCGATGCAAATCAACACTACAAAGAGGTATCACTTCGAATCAGAAAAAAGGACCATCCTCACAAAGGGTAAAAACCAGATATGCAGGACAAGGAGAGGAGAAAAGGGAGCCTTGTTACGCTGAAGGGGGGAATGTAAATGGCCAACGGCCACTCTGGAGAAGTGTGCTGTGTTTCCTGAAACATCTAAAAAACAGAGCTACAAAGCATAGGGCGCTTCCACTCATGGGCCTATATGTTGGAAAAACCAAAAATCCACAGGACGCAGGCACCCCGTTTACTGCTGCTATGTTTACAACAGCCTCGACTTGGGTACAACTTCATAGTCCTTGGAAGGAAAAAACGGTGAAAGAAAATTTGGTACTTAAGCACAACGGAATATTACTCAGCCCTGAAATCAATGAAATGAGGCCAGCTGCAGCAACTCAGGGGGACTTATGTATCGTCATTGAGAGTGAAATATGTTAGACAGCAAGAGAAACTTATCATAAGATATCACTTATAAAGGGAATCTAAAAATCGCCAACCATGAACTGAATTACAAACAGAACACCATCACACATTTACAAAACACACTTACGGCTGCTTAAGGGGAAAGGTGTGGTGCGGTGATGCATAAACCAGGAGGTTGAAATTGGCACAGATACCGTTCCATACGCCAATAATGTAATCGCCAAGACATATTCATTGTTCAAGGAACTGGACTCAGCACACTCTATTCACAGAAAAATCATATATCTGACTACTAGAAACTAGAAAAGAATTTACTGATGTCTCTCTGTAAGTGACTCAGGTGGATGTACAGCACCAAGAAACACAACATTGCAAATCAGCTACACCCCATTATAAAAATTAATTATAAAAAAAGAAAGACAGTGAGAGAGAGAGGAATTCTCACAAAATTCAATCAGGGGCTGTGATGCAACTGGACTGACCACATCTACACTCACAGCTCAATGGGACGTAAGGCTGGACACCCTAACCCTAAACCCTAACCCTAACCCTAACCCTAACCCAACCCTAACCCTACCTTAACCCTAACCCTAACCCAACACTAACCCTAACTGTAAACCTAAACCCTAACCCTATCCCCTAACCCTAACCCAACCCTAAGCCTAAACCTAACCCCTAGCCCTAGCCCTAACCCTGATCCTAACCCCTAACCCTTAACCCCTAACCCCTAACCCTACCGAAGTTCACAAGTAAACTTCTCGCCCACCTGGAGAGAGTGATTTAATTTGAAAGAGTAAAGACCCAATCAGCTCAGTAATTGGCCACGGGGGCTGGAGGGGCCAAGGCTAACCTGAGCTGGAGGAACGTGGGTGCCTGCCTGGATGCTCAGAGGCCAAGGGCTGTCCTGAGACCTGCTTGGACACCCGTGCAGATGGAACAAAGGATCCGCCCAGTCCCAAGAGGGCCCCACCGGCCCTCACGAACGCAACACCAGACTTCCCTGGTGGCGCAGTGGTTAAGAATTCACCTGCCAATGCAGGGGACACGGGTTTGAGCCCTGGTCCGGGAAGATCCCACATGCTGTGGAGCAACTAAGCCCGTGCACCACAACTACTGAGCCTACGCTCTAGAACCCGCAAGCCCCGACTGCTGAAGCCCACGCGCTTAGAGCCTGTGCTCTGCCACAAGAGAAGCCACCGCAATGAGAAGCCCCCACTCGCCGCAACTAGAGAAAGCCTCCGTGCAGCAATGCAGACCCAACACAGCCCAAAATTAATTAATTAAGGGAAAAAAAAAAGGCAGCACCTGGGGGCTGGCAGACTGATGCACCGAGTCTTACATCACGTCTACTTAGTATCCTGCATGTCAGGGCCATGCTGGACCTGGGGCTGCCCAGACAGAGTGGGGCCTGCATCACCCTTCCCAGGAGGGAGGGTGGAGGGAAACCCTGCATGACCTCTGAGGCCCTAAGAACCCTTGACTAAGGCTGAGCTCAATTTGAAACAGTGGGTGACCAGAGCAGACATTTCATTCATCTATCAATCAGAATCCAGCACTGGAGGAGCAGCAAACAATGGCCTCGCTCAACCTTGACGCTAATCCTGACATGGACCCTAACCCTAAACTCTGATCCTGACCCTAAGCCCTGACCTAACCTTAGCCTAACCCGTACCCTAAACCTGTACCTTACCCTAACCCATGCTCTACCCGCATCCTACCTGTACCCCAATTCTCACCCATACCCTAACACCCACTCTAACACAGAACCCTAACACCCTGAGACCAAAACCATAAACCTTAACCAATAAGCTAAACCATAACCATAACCAAACCATAAAATATAGTCATTAACCATACCCATAAATAACTCATTAACCATAAAACTTAAACCATAACAGCAACCATAAACCATACACAGCCCCAACCCTCACACCAGCCCCAGCCCTAATGCTAACCCTCCAAACCACTTATACCAAGCCAAGTCTAATCAGATTATACAAATACATCTTGAAAAAGAAAACTGGGGAATACTCTGGTGGCCCAGCGGTTAGGACTCTGTGCTTTCACTGCCAAGGGCTCGGGTTCGATCCCTGACTGGGGAACTAAGATCCCACAAGCCATGGGACGTGGCCAAAATAAATAAATAATTAAAATGAAATAAAACCACTATTTTAAAAAAGATTTTAAAAATAAAGGAAAAAAACAAGAAAACTACCCCAGTACAACTTATAAATAGGAATGTAAAAATCTATCACACAATAATAGCAACATGAAACCAACAGAACTTTAAATGGATAATGCCATAAGCAAGTATCTCTACACCAGGAATTTCAGGTTGCTCAACATATGAAAAGTAAGCAATGTATTCAACCACAATAATGGTGTGAAGTAAAAACACATAATCATATCAATTAATGCAAAAAGTCTACAATGAAAATCCAGTGTTATTTCATGAAAAACACTCAAGAAAGCAGGAATAAAAGGAAATTTGCTCAATATGGAAAAGAGTAGTACAGAAAGCCACAGCAAACATCCTGCTCAACGTTAAAGACTGAAAGATTTACTCCTGAAATCAGGAACAGGGCCAGGAAGCTGGCCTTCATCACCGTTACTCAATAGTGTACTGGAAGTTCTACCCAGAATCTTGAGGAAAGAAAGAAAAGGCATCCATGGGTGAATGGAAAAATTAAAACCGTGTCTCTTCACAGAACCTAGGTCACATCATCTTATATATAAAACTAACTATAATCATAAAGAAATTATTTGAGCTAATCAACTCATTAATAAGCAAAGTTATCGAACAAAAGATCAATTCATGAACATCTATCTTATATGCATACGCTGGCAAAAAATAATCTGAAAAAGAATTTATGAGAACAATTCCATTTTTAATAATGTCAACATCAAGATTTAGGAGTATATTTAATCAAGGTACAAGACTTGTTTTTATGTATGTAAAGTTGTATGTTTGAAATTACTGGAAAGTCAATTACTTTTCAAAACATCATGTATGTCAACAGCATGCCAGAAAAGCAGAGAAAACATCAAACTTCCATATAGAAGCCAAGCCTTACCCGAATCCAGTTCACCCAAAGTCCACATGTCATTTAGAGGCACTGTGGGAAGGTTATATTAGGAGCCGCTGTCCTCCGTGTTGTGGACGACCTGGATATGGTAGAAACAGTGGGATTTTTGAATTCCAATTTTCCACTTCAGTCCACAAAAAAACTATGAGAACTAATAAATCAATTCAGTAAAGTTGCAAAATCAATACACAGAAATCACTTGCCTTTCTAAACACTAATAATGAACCATCAGAAAGAGAAAGAAAGCAACCCTATTTACAACTGCATCAAAAAGAACAAAATACCTGGGAATAAAGTCAACCAAGGAGGTGAAAGACCTGCACACTGAAAACTTGAAGACATTGATGAAGACATTGCAAAACACACCAATAAATGGAAAGATATCCTGTTCTCATGGAATGGAACAATTAATATTGTTAAAATATCCATGCTACCCAAAGCAGTGGACACAGTGAATGCAATCCCTCCCAAAATTCCATGGTATTTTCCCCCAAAATAGAGCAAATCCTCCTAATATCTGTGGGGAACCACAAAGGACCCCAAATAGCCAAAGAAACCCTGAAAAAAGAGAACGGGCTGGAGGCATCTCCCTCCCTGACGTCACACTCTGCTGAGAAGCTACAGTCACCAAAACAGTGTGGAACTGGCTCAAAACCGGCACAGGGACCAGAGGAACAGGACAGAGAGACCAGAATTCAACCCACACGGACGGGGTCGGTGAATTTATGACACAGGGACCAAGGACACACCAAGGAGCACGACACGCCCCACGATAAAAGGTGCTGGGAAAACTGGACGCCCCATAACTCACGCTGGCTACCCTGCACACAAACCTGACCAAACACCCAGCTTTCCACGCCAAGCCCTCCCTCGCTCACACGAAGACGGACCCCCTCAACGGTCAGCCGCCCACAGGAAGCTTCTCCCCACTTTTCCTCACCGTGTCTTCACCTTTTCCTCAGGCATCACCTGGGTCCTCAGGAAACCTAGTTCCCTAGTCAGCGTGGAGGCAGCCCCACTTTGTCCTGAAGCCTAAACCCCAGCGAGTCCTAAAGAGACGGAGACCGAGCTCCTCTCAGCAGAGACGCTGAGCCGGGCGTCCTACCCGAAGGCCCCCGCCCCCGCGCCAGAGGAGGCTCAACTCCTCTCAGCTGCCCTCACAATCGAGTTCGCAGGGAACGAGCATGCGCTGTGGGTCAGAGAGGCGAACTCGGCGCCACCCTGTGGTCAGTGCAGGAAGTGCAGGCCGTGCCTCCCTCACAGGTCACTGGAGGCAGCGTGCCCTACTGACAGGACTGCTGAATCCATTCAACTGGAAATTCCAACGAAAATGGAGTCTCTATCCCAAAAGTTTTCTAAAAGTAGTTAAGGAACAATTAATTGGAAACCATTTGGAATGAAGTGAATGTAGATGCAAACTTTACAACTTATACCAAATTCACTCAAAGTTATTCAGAGGCAAATTTTATTTTAGTTTATAATTTATTTTTGGCTGCGTTGGGTCTTCGCTGCTGCATGTGGGCTTTCTCTAGTTGCGTCGAGCGGGGCTACTCTTCGTTGTGGTGCACGGGCTTCTCATTGCGGTGGCTTCTCTTGTGGGCGAGCACGGGCTCTGGCACGCAGGCTTCAGTAGTTATGCCGCGCAGGCTTGGTTGCTCTGAGGCATGTGGGATCTTCCCGGACCAGGGCTCGACCCCGTGGCCCCTGCATTGGCAGGCGGACTCTTAACCACTGCGTCACCAGGGAAGTCCCCACAGACAAATTTTAAATACAAAACTATTCAAGGGGCTTCCCTGGTGGCGCAGTGGTTGAGAATCTGCCTGCTAATGCAGGGGACACAGGTTCGAGCCCTGGTCTGGGAAGATCCCACATGCCGCGGAGCAACTAGCCCCGTGAGCCACAACTACTGAGCCTGCGCGTCTGGAGCCTGTGCTCCGCAACAAGGGAGGCCGCGATAGTGAGAGGTCCGTGCACCGCGATAAAGAGTGGCACCCGCTTGCCACAACTAGAGAAAGCCTTCGCACAGAAACGAAGACCCAACACAGCCAAAAATAAATTAATTAATTCATCAATTTTTAAAAAAAAGCTGTCTCTCAAATTTAACTTCCAGAATATATTCAGGAAAAACGCATATGCCCTTTTTGGCCAACCAAAGAAGCGGGCGATGCAAATCAACACTACAAAGAGGTATCACTTCGAATCAGAAAAAAGGACCATCCTCACAAAGGGTAAAAACCAGATATGCAGGACAAGGAGAGGAGAAAAGGGAGCCTTGTTACGCTGAAGGGGGGAATGTAAATGGCCAACGGCCACTCTGGAGAAGTGTGCTGTGTTTCCTGAAACATCTAAAAAACAGAGCTACAAAGCATAGGGCGCTTCCACTCATGGGCCTATATGTTGGAAAAACCAAAAATCCACAGGACGCAGGCACCCCGTTTACTGCTGCTATGTTTACAACAGCCTCGACTTGGGTACAACTTCATAGTCCTTGGAAGGAAAAAACGGTGAAAGAAAATTTGGTACTTAAGCACAACGGAATATTACTCAGCCCTGAAATCAATGAAATGAGGCCAGTTACAGCAACTCAGGGGGACTTATGTATCGTCATTGAGAGTGAAATAAGTTAGACAGCAAGAGAAACTTATCATAAGATATCACTTATAAAGGGAATCTAAAAATCGCCAACCGTGAACTGAATTACAAACAGAACACCATCAGACATTTACAAAACACACTTACGGCTGCTTAAGGGGAAAAGTGTGGTGCGTTGATGCATAAACCAGGAGGTTGAAATTGGCACAGATACCGTTCCATACGCCAATAATGTAATCGCCAAGACATATTCACTGTTCAAGGAACTGGACTCAGCACACTCTATTCACAGAAAAAACATATATCTGACTACTGGAACCTAGAAAAGAATTTATTGATGTCTCTCTGTAAGTGACTCAGGTGGATGTACAGCACCAAGAAACACAACATTGCAAATCAGCTACACCCCATTATAAAAATTAATTATAAAAAAAGAAAGACAGTGAGAGAGAGAGGAATTCTCACAAAATTCAATCAGGGGCTGTGATGCAACTGGACTGACCACATCTACACTCACAGCTCAATGGGACGTAAGGCTGGACACCCTAACCCTAAACCCTAACCCTAACCCTACCCCTAACCCAACCCTAACCCTACCTTAACCCTAACCCTAACCCAACACTAACCCTAACCGTAAACCTAAACCCTAACCCTATCCCCTAACCCTAACCCAACCCTAAGCCTAAACCTAACCCCTAGCCCTAGCCCTAGCCCTAACCCTGATCCTAACCCCTAACCCTTAACCCCTAACCCCTAACCCTACCGAAGTTCTCAAGTAAACTTCTCGCCCACCTGGAGAGAGTGATTTAATTTGAAAGAGTAAAGACCCAATCAGCTCAGTAATTGGCCACGGGGGCTGGAGGGGCCAAGGCTAACCTGAGCTGGAGGAACGTGGGTGCCTGCCTGGATGCTCAGAGGCCAAGGGCTGTCCTGAGACCTGCTTGGACACCCGTGCAGATGGAACAAAGGATCCGCCCAGTCCCAAGAGGGCCCCACCGGCCCTCACGAACGCAACACCAGACTTCCCTGGTGGCGCAGTGGTTAAGAATTCACCTGCCAATGCAGGGGACACGGGTTTGAGCCCTGGTCCGGGAAGATCCCACATGCTGTGGAGCAACTAAGCCCGTGCACCACAACTACTGAGCCTACGCTCTAGAACCCGCAAGCCCCGACTGCTGAAGCCCACGCGCTTAGAGCCTGTGCTCTGCCACAAGAGAAGCCACCGCAATGAGAAGCCCCCACTCGCCGCAACTAGAGAAAGCCTCCGTGCAGCAATGCAGACCCAACACAGCCCAAAATTAATTAATTAAGGGAAAAAAAAAAAGGCAGCACCTGGGGGCTGGCAGACTGATGCACCGAGTCTTACATCACGTCTACTTAGTATCCTGCATGTCAGGGCCATGCTGGACCTGGGGCTGCCCAGACAGAGTGGGGCCTGCATCACCCTTCCCAGGAGGGAGGGTGGAGGGAAACCCTGCATGACCTCTGAGGCCCTAAGAACCCTTGACTAAGGCTGAGCTCAATTTGAAACAGTGGGTGACCAGAGCAGACATTTCATTCATCTATCAATGAGAATCCAGCACTGGAGGAGCAGAAAACAATGGCCTCGCTCAACCTTGACGCTAATCCTGACATGGACCCTAACCCTAAACTCTGATCCTGACCCTAAGCCCTGACCTAACCTTAGCCTAACCCGTACCCTAAACCTGTACCTTACCCTAACCCATGCTCTACCCGCATCCTACCTGTACCCCAATTCTCACCCATACCCTAACACCCACTCTAACACAGAACCCTAACACCCTGAGACCAAAACCATAAACCTTAACCAATAAGCTAAACCATAACCATAACCAAACCATAAAATATAGTCATTAACCATACCCATAAATAACTCATTAACCATAAAACTTAAACCATAACAGCAACCATAAACCATACACAGCCCCAACCCTCACACCAGCCCCAGCCCTAATGCTAACCCTCCAAACCACTTATACCAAGCCAAGTCTAATCAGATTATACAAATACATCTTGAAAAAGAAAACTGGGGAATACTCTGGTGGCCCAGCGGTTAGGACTCTGTGCTTTCACTGCCAAGGGCTCGGGTTCGATCCCTGACTGGGGAACTAAGATCCCACAAGCCATGGGACGTGGCCAAAATAAATAAATAATTAAAATGAAATAAAACCACTATTTTAAAAAAGATTTTAAAAATAAAGGAAAAAAACAAGAAAACTACCCCAGTACAACTTATAAATAGGAATGTAAAAATCTATCACACAATAATAGCAACATGAAACCAACAGAACTTTAAATGGATAATGCCATAAGCAAGTATCTCTACACCAGGAATTTCAGGTTGCTCAACATATGAAAAGTAAGCAATGTATTCAACCACAATAATGGTGTGAAGTAAAAACACATAATCATATCAATTAATGCAAAAAGTCTACAATGAAAATCCAGTGTTATTTCATGAAAAACACTCAAGAAAGCAGGAATAAAAGGAAATTTGCTCAATATGGAAAAGAGTAGTACAGAAAGCCACAGCAAACATCCTGCTCAACGTTAAAGACTGAAAGATTTACTCCTGAAATCAGGAACAGGGCCAGGAAGCTGGCCTTCATCACCGTTACTCAATAGTGTACTGGAAGTTCTACCCAGAATCTTGAGGAAAGAAAGAAAAGGCATCCATGGGTGAATGGAAAAATTAAAACCGTGTCTCTTCACAGAACCTAGGTCACATCATCTTATATATAAAACTAACTATAATCATAAAGAAATTATTTGAGCTAATCAACTCATTAATAAGCAAAGTTATCGAACAAAAGATCAATTCATGAACATCTATCTTATATGCATACGCTGGCAAAAAATAATCTGAAAAAGAATTTATGAGAACAATTCCATTTTTAATAATGTCAACATCAAGATTTAGGAGTATATTTAATCAAGGTACAAGACTTGTTTTTATGTATGTAAAGTTGTATGTTTGAAATTACTGGAAAGTCAATTACTTTTCAAAACATCATGTATGTCAACAGCATGCCAGAAAAGCAGAGAAAACATCAAACTTCCATATAGAAGCCAAGCCTTACCCGAATCCAGTTCACCCAAAGTCCACATGTCATTTAGAGGCACTGTGGGAAGGTTATATTAGGAGCCGCTGTCCTCCGTGTTGTGGACGACCTGGATATGGTAGAAACAGTGGGATTTTTGAATTCCAATTTTCCACTTCAGTCCACAAAAAAACTATGAGAACTAATAAATCAATTCAGTAAAGTTGCAAAATCAATACACAGAAATCACTTGCCTTTCTAAACACTAATAATGAACCATCAGAAAGAGAAAGAAAGCAACCCTATTTACAACTGCATCAAAAAGAACAAAATACCTGGGAATAAAGTCAACCAAGGAGGTGAAAGACCTGCACACTGAAAACTTGAAGACATTGATGAAGACATTGCAAAACACACCAATAAATGGAAAGATATCCTGTTCTCATGGAATGGAACAATTAATATTGTTAAAATATCCATGCTACCCAAAGCAGTGGACACAGTGAATGCAATCCCTCCCAAAATTCCATGGTATTTTCCCCCAAAATAGAGCAAATCCTCCTAATATCTGTGGGGAACCACAAAGGACCCCAAATAGCCAAAGAAACCCTGAAAAAAGAGAACGGGCTGGAGGCATCTCCCTCCCTGACGTCACACTCTGCTGAGAAGCTACAGTCACCAAAACAGTGTGGAACTGGCTCAAAACCGGCACAGGGACCAGAGGAACAGGACAGAGAGACCAGAATTCAACCCACACGGACGGGGTCGGTGAATTTATGACACAGGGACCAAGGACACACCAAGGAGCACGACACGCCCCACGATAAAAGGTGCTGGGAAAACTGGACGCCCCATAACTCACGCTGGCTACCCTGCACACAAACCTGACCAAACACCCAGCTTTCCACGCCAAGCCCTCCCTCGCTCACACGAAGACGGACCCCCTCAACGGTCAGCCGCCCACAGGAAGCTTCTCCCCACTTTTCCTCACCGTGTCTTCACCTTTTCCTCAGGCATCACCTGGGTCCTCAGGAAACCTAGTTCCCTAGTCAGCGTGGAGGCAGCCCCACTTTGTCCTGAAGCCTAAACCCCAGCGAGTCCTAAAGAGACGGAGACCGAGCTCCTCTCAGCAGAGACGCTGAGCCGGGCGTCCTACCCGAAGGCCCCCGCCCCCGCCCCCGCCCCCGCGCCTGAGGAGGCTCAACTCCTCTCAGCTGCCCTCACAATCGAGTTCGCAGGGAACGAGCATGCGCTGTGGGTCAGAGAGGCGAACTCGGCGCCACCCTGTGGTCAGTGCAGGAAGTGCAGGCCGCGCCTCCCTCACAGGTCACTGGAGGCAGCGTGCCCTACTGACAGGACTGCTGAATCCATTCAACTGGAAATTCCAACGAAAATGGAGTCTCTATCCCAAAAGTTTTCTAAAAGTAGTTAAGGAACAATTAATTGGAAACCATTTGGAATGAAGTGAATGTAGATGCAAACTTTACAACTTATACCAAATTCACTCAAAGTTATTCAGAGGCAAATTTTATTTGAGTTTATAATTTATTTTTGGCTGCGTTGGGTCTTCGCTGCTGCATGTGGGCTTTCTCTAGTTGCGTCGAGCGGGGCTACTCTTCGTTGTGGTGCACGGGCTTCTCATTGCGGTGGCTTCTCTTGTGGGCGAGCACGGGCTCTGGCGCGCAGGCTTCAGTAGTTATGCCGCGCAGGCTTGGTTGCTCTGAGGCATGTGGGATCTTCCCGGACCAGGGCTCGACCCCGTGTCCCCTGCATTGGCAGGCGGACTCTTAACCACTGCGTCACCAGGGAAGTCCCCACAGACAAATTTTAAATACAAAACTATTCAAGGGGCTTCCCTGGTGGCGCAGTGGTTGAGAATCTGCCTGCTAATGCAGGGGACACAGGTTCGAGCCCTGGTCTGGGAAGATCCCACGTGCCGCGGAGCAACTAGCCCCGTGAGCCACAACTACTGAGCCTGCGCGTCTGGAGCCTGTGCTCCGCAACAAGGGAGGCCGCGATAGTGAGAGGTCCGTGCACCGCGATAAAGAGTGGCACCCGCTTGCCACAACTAGAGAAAGCCTTCGCACAGAAACGAAGACCCAACACAGCCAAAAATAAATTAATTAATTCATCAATTTTTAAAAAAAAGCTGTCTCTCAAATTTAACTTCCAGAATATATTCAGGAAAAACGCATATGCCCTTTTTGGCCAACCAAAGAAGCGGGCGATGCAAATCAACACTACAAAGAGGTATCACTTCGAATCAGAAAAAAGGACCATCCTCACAAAGGGTAAAAACCAGATATGCAGGACAAGGAGAGGAGAAAAGGGAGCCTTGTTACGCTGAAGGGGGGAATGTAAATGGCCAACGGCCACTCTGGAGAAGTGTGCTGTGTTTCCTGAAACATCTAAAAAACAGAGCTACAAAGCATAGGGCGCTTCCACTCATGGGCCTATATGTTGGAAAAACCAAAAATCCACAGGACGCAGGCACCCCGTTTACTGCTGCTATGTTTACAACAGCCTCGACTTGGGTACAACTTCATAGTCCTTGGAAGGAAAAAACGGTGAAAGAAAATTTGGTACTTAAGCACAACGGAATATTACTCAGCCCTGAAATCAATGAAATGAGGCCAGCTGCAGCAACTCAGGGGGACTTATGTATCGTCATTGAGAGTGAAATATGTTAGACAGCAAGAGAAACTTATCATAAGATATCACTTATAAAGGGAATCTAAAAATCGCCAACCATGAACTGAATTACAAACAGAACACCATCACACATTTACAAAACACACTTACGGCTGCTTAAGGGGAAAGGTGTGGTGCGGTGATGCATAAACCAGGAGGTTGAAATTGGCACAGATACCGTTCCATACGCCAATAATGTAATCGCCAAGACATATTCATTGTTCAAGGAACTGGACTCAGCACACTCTATTCACAGAAAAATCATATATCTGACTACTAGAAACTAGAAAAGAATTTACTGATGTCTCTCTGTAAGTGACTCAGGTGGATGTACAGCACCAAGAAACACAACATTGCAAATCAGCTACACCCCATTATAAAAATTAATTATAAAAAAAGAAAGACAGTGAGAGAGAGAGGAATTCTCACAAAATTCAATCAGGGGCTGTGATGCAACTGGACTGACCACATCTACACTCACAGCTCAATGGGACGTAAGGCTGGACACCCTAACCCTAAACCCTAACCCTAACCCTAACCCTAACCCAACCCTAACCCTACCTTAACCCTAACCCTAACCCAACACTAACCCTAACTGTAAACCTAAACCCTAACCCTATCCCCTAACCCTAACCCAACCCTAAGCCTAAACCTAACCCCTAGCCCTAGCCCTAGCCCTAACCCTGATCCTAACCCCTAACCCTTAACCCCTAACCCCTAACCCTACCGAAGTTCACAAGTAAACTTCTCGCCCACCTGGAGAGAGTGATTTAATTTGAAAGAGTAAAGACCCAATCAGCTCAGTAATTGGCCACGGGGGCTGGAGGGGCCAAGGCTAACCTGAGCTGGAGGAACGTGGGTGCCTGCCTGGATGCTCAGAGGCCAAGGGCTGTCCTGAGACCTGCTTGGACACCCGTGCAGATGGAACAAAGGATCCGCCCAGTCCCAAGAGGGCCCCACCGGCCCTCACGAACGCAACACCAGACTTCCCTGGTGGCGCAGTGGTTAAGAATTCACCTGCCAATGCAGGGGACACGGGTTTGAGCCCTGGTCCGGGAAGATCCCACATGCTGTGGAGCAACTAAGCCCGTGCACCACAACTACTGAGCCTACGCTCTAGAACCCGCAAGCCCCGACTGCTGAAGCCCACGCGCTTAGAGCCTGTGCTCTGCCACAAGAGAAGCCACCGCAATGAGAAGCCCCCACTCGCCGCAACTAGAGAAAGCCTCCGTGCAGCAATGCAGACCCAACACAGCCCAAAATTAATTAATTAAGGGAAAAAAAAAAGGCAGCACCTGGGGGCTGGCAGACTGATGCACCGAGTCTTACATCACGTCTACTTAGTATCCTGCATGTCAGGGCCATGCTGGACCTGGGGCTGCCCAGACAGAGTGGGGCCTGCATCACCCTTCCCAGGAGGGAGGGTGGAGGGAAACCCTGCATGACCTCTGAGGCCCTAAGAACCCTTGACTAAGGCTGAGCTCAATTTGAAACAGTGGGTGACCAGAGCAGACATTTCATTCATCTATCAATCAGAATCCAGCACTGGAGGAGCAGCAAACAATGGCCTCGCTCAACCTTGACGCTAATCCTGACATGGACCCTAACCCTAAACTCTGATCCTGACCCTAAGCCCTGACCTAACCTTAGCCTAACCCGTACCCTAAACCTGTACCTTACCCTAACCCATGCTCTACCCGCATCCTACCTGTACCCCAATTCTCACCCATACCCTAACACCCACTCTAACACAGAACCCTAACACCCTGAGACCAAAACCATAAACCTTAACCAATAAGCTAAACCATAACCATAACCAAACCATAAAATATAGTCATTAACCATACCCATAAATAACTCATTAACCATAAAACTTAAACCATAACAGCAACCATAAACCATACACAGCCCCAACCCTCACACCAGCCCCAGCCCTAATGCTAACCCTCCAAACCACTTATACCAAGCCAAGTCTAATCAGATTATACAAATACATCTTGAAAAAGAAAACTGGGGAATACTCTGGTGGCCCAGCGGTTAGGACTCTGTGCTTTCACTGCCAAGGGCTCGGGTTCGATCCCTGACTGGGGAACTAAGATCCCACAAGCCATGGGACGTGGCCAAAATAAATAAATAATTAAAATGAAATAAAACCACTATTTTAAAAAAGATTTTAAAAATAAAGGAAAAAAACAAGAAAACTACCCCAGTACAACTTATAAATAGGAATGTAAAAATCTATCACACAATAATAGCAACATGAAACCAACAGAACTTTAAATGGATAATGCCATAAGCAAGTATCTCTACACCAGGAATTTCAGGTTGCTCAACATATGAAAAGTAAGCAATGTATTCAACCACAATAATGGTGTGAAGTAAAAACACATAATCATATCAATTAATGCAAAAAGTCTACAATGAAAATCCAGTGTTATTTCATGAAAAACACTCAAGAAAGCAGGAATAAAAGGAAATTTGCTCAATATGGAAAAGAGTAGTACAGAAAGCCACAGCAAACATCCTGCTCAACGTTAAAGACTGAAAGATTTACTCCTGAAATCAGGAACAGGGCCAGGAAGCTGGCCTTCATCACCGTTACTCAATAGTGTACTGGAAGTTCTACCCAGAATCTTGAGGAAAGAAAGAAAAGGCATCCATGGGTGAATGGAAAAATTAAAACCGTGTCTCTTCACAGAACCTAGGTCACATCATCTTATATATAAAACTAACTATAATCATAAAGAAATTATTTGAGCTAATCAACTCATTAATAAGCAAAGTTATCGAACAAAAGATCAATTCATGAACATCTATCTTATATGCATACGCTGGCAAAAAATAATCTGAAAAAGAATTTATGAGAACAATTCCATTTTTAATAATGTCAACATCAAGATTTAGGAGTATATTTAATCAAGGTACAAGACTTGTTTTTATGTATGTAAAGTTGTATGTTTGAAATTACTGGAAAGTCAATTACTTTTCAAAACATCATGTATGTCAACAGCATGCCAGAAAAGCAGAGAAAACATCAAACTTCCATATAGAAGCCAAGCCTTACCCGAATCCAGTTCACCCAAAGTCCACATGTCATTTAGAGGCACTGTGGGAAGGTTATATTAGGAGCCGCTGTCCTCCGTGTTGTGGACGACCTGGATATGGTAGAAACAGTGGGATTTTTGAATTCCAATTTTCCACTTCAGTCCACAAAAAAACTATGAGAACTAATAAATCAATTCAGTAAAGTTGCAAAATCAATACACAGAAATCACTTGCCTTTCTAAACACTAATAATGAACCATCAGAAAGAGAAAGAAAGCAACCCTATTTACAACTGCATCAAAAAGAACAAAATACCTGGGAATAAAGTCAACCAAGGAGGTGAAAGACCTGCACACTGAAAACTTGAAGACATTGATGAAGACATTGCAAAACACACCAATAAATGGAAAGATATCCTGTTCTCATGGAATGGAACAATTAATATTGTTAAAATATCCATGCTACCCAAAGCAGTGGACACAGTGAATGCAATCCCTCCCAAAATTCCATGGTATTTTCCCCCAAAATAGAGCAAATCCTCCTAATATCTGTGGGGAACCACAAAGGACCCCAAATAGCCAAAGAAACCCTGAAAAAAGAGAACGGGCTGGAGGCATCTCCCTCCCTGACGTCACACTCTGCTGAGAAGCTACAGTCACCAAAACAGTGTGGAACTGGCTCAAAACCGGCACAGGGACCAGAGGAACAGGACAGAGAGACCAGAATTCAACCCACACGGACGGGGTCGGTGAATTTATGACACAGGGACCAAGGACACACCAAGGAGCACGACACGCCCCACGATAAAAGGTGCTGGGAAAACTGGACGCCCCATAACTCACGCTGGCTACCCTGCACACAAACCTGACCAAACACCCAGCTTTCCACGCCAAGCCCTCCCTCGCTCACACGAAGACGGACCCCCTCAACGGTCAGCCGCCCACAGGAAGCTTCTCCCCACTTTTCCTCACCGTGTCTTCACCTTTTCCTCAGGCATCACCTGGGTCCTCAGGAAACCTAGTTCCCTAGTCAGCGTGGAGGCAGCCCCACTTTGTCCTGAAGCCTAAACCCCAGCGAGTCCTAAAGAGACGGAGACCGAGCTCCTCTCAGCAGAGACGCTGAGCCGGGCGTCCTACCCGAAGGCCCCCGCCCCCGCGCCAGAGGAGGCTCAACTCCTCTCAGCTGCCCTCACAATCGAGTTCGCAGGGAACGAGCATGCGCTGTGGGTCAGAGAGGCGAACTCGGCGCCACCCTGTGGTCAGTGCAGGAAGTGCAGGCCGCGCCTCCCTCACAGGTCACTGGAGGCAGCGTGCCCTACTGACAGGACTGCTGAATCCATTCAACTGGAAATTCCAACGAAAATGGAGTCTCTATCCCAAAAGTTTTCTAAAAGTAGTTAAGGAACAATTAATTGGAAACCATTTGGAATGAAGTGAATGTAGATGCAAACTTTACAACTTATACCAAATTCACTCAAAGTTATTCAGAGGCAAATTTTATTTGAGTTTATAATTTATTTTTGGCTGCGTTGGGTCTTCGCTGCTGCATGTGGGCTTTCTCTAGTTGCGTCGAGCGGGGCTACTCTTCGTTGTGGTGCACGGGCTTCTCATTGCGGTGGCTTCTCTTGTGGGCGAGCACGGGCTCTGGCGCGCAGGCTTCAGTAGTTATGCCGCGCAGGCTTGGTTGCTCTGAGGCATGTGGGATCTTCCCGGACCAGGGCTCGACCCCGTGTCCCCTGCATTGGCAGGCGGACTCTTAACCACTGCGTCACCAGGGAAGTCCCCACAGACAAATTTTAAATACAAAACTATTCAAGGGGCTTCCCTGGTGGCGCAGTGGTTGAGAATCTGCCTGCTAATGCAGGGGACACAGGTTCGAGCCCTGGTCTGGGAAGATCCCACGTGCCGCGGAGCAACTAGCCCCGTGAGCCACAACTACTGAGCCTGCGCGTCTGGAGCCTGTGCTCCGCAACAAGGGAGGCCGCGATAGTGAGAGGTCCGTGCACCGCGATAAAGAGTGGCACCCGCTTGCCACAACTAGAGAAAGCCTTCGCACAGAAACGAAGACCCAACACAGCCAAAAATAAATTAATTAATTCATCAATTTTTAAAAAAAAGCTGTCTCTCAAATTTAACTTCCAGAATATATTCAGGAAAAACGCATATGCCCTTTTTGGCCAACCAAAGAAGCGGGCGATGCAAATCAACACTACAAAGAGGTATCACTTCGAATCAGAAAAAAGGACCATCCTCACAAAGGGTAAAAACCAGATATGCAGGACAAGGAGAGGAGAAAAGGGAGCCTTGTTACGCTGAAGGGGGGAATGTAAATGGCCAACGGCCACTCTGGAGAAGTGTGCTGTGTTTCCTGAAACATCTAAAAAACAGAGCTACAAAGCATAGGGCGCTTCCACTCATGGGCCTATATGTTGGAAAAACCAAAAATCCACAGGACGCAGGCACCCCGTTTACTGCTGCTATGTTTACAACAGCCTCGACTTGGGTACAACTTCATAGTCCTTGGAAGGAAAAAACGGTGAAAGAAAATTTGGTACTTAAGCACAACGGAATATTACTCAGCCCTGAAATCAATGAAATGAGGCCAGCTGCAGCAACTCAGGGGGACTTATGTATCGTCATTGAGAGTGAAATATGTTAGACAGCAAGAGAAACTTATCATAAGATATCACTTATAAAGGGAATCTAAAAATCGCCAACCATGAACTGAATTACAAACAGAACACCATCACACATTTACAAAACACACTTACGGCTGCTTAAGGGGAAAGGTGTGGTGCGGTGATGCATAAACCAGGAGGTTGAAATTGGCACAGATACCGTTCCATACGCCAATAATGTAATCGCCAAGACATATTCATTGTTCAAGGAACTGGACTCAGCACACTCTATTCACAGAAAAATCATATATCTGACTACTAGAAACTAGAAAAGAATTTACTGATGTCTCTCTGTAAGTGACTCAGGTGGATGTACAGCACCAAGAAACACAACATTGCAAATCAGCTACACCCCATTATAAAAATTAATTATAAAAAAAGAAAGACAGTGAGAGAGAGAGGAATTCTCACAAAATTCAATCAGGGGCTGTGATGCAACTGGACTGACCACATCTACACTCACAGCTCAATGGGACGTAAGGCTGGACACCCTAACCCTAAACCCTAACCCTAACCCTAACCCTAACCCAACCCTAACCCTACCTTAACCCTAACCCTAACCCAACACTAACCCTAACTGTAAACCTAAACCCTAACCCTATCCCCTAACCCTAACCCAACCCTAAGCCTAAACCTAACCCCTAGCCCTAGCCCTAGCCCTAACCCTGATCCTAACCCCTAACCCTTAACCCCTAACCCCTAACCCTACCGAAGTTCACAAGTAAACTTCTCGCCCACCTGGAGAGAGTGATTTAATTTGAAAGAGTAAAGACCCAATCAGCTCAGTAATTGGCCACGGGGGCTGGAGGGGCCAAGGCTAACCTGAGCTGGAGGAACGTGGGTGCCTGCCTGGATGCTCAGAGGCCAAGGGCTGTCCTGAGACCTGCTTGGACACCCGTGCAGATGGAACAAAGGATCCGCCCAGTCCCAAGAGGGCCCCACCGGCCCTCACGAACGCAACACCAGACTTCCCTGGTGGCGCAGTGGTTAAGAATTCACCTGCCAATGCAGGGGACACGGGTTTGAGCCCTGGTCCGGGAAGATCCCACATGCTGTGGAGCAACTAAGCCCGTGCACCACAACTACTGAGCCTACGCTCTAGAACCCGCAAGCCCCGACTGCTGAAGCCCACGCGCTTAGAGCCTGTGCTCTGCCACAAGAGAAGCCACCGCAATGAGAAGCCCCCACTCGCCGCAACTAGAGAAAGCCTCCGTGCAGCAATGCAGACCCAACACAGCCCAAAATTAATTAATTAAGGGAAAAAAAAAAGGCAGCACCTGGGGGCTGGCAGACTGATGCACCGAGTCTTACATCACGTCTACTTAGTATCCTGCATGTCAGGGCCATGCTGGACCTGGGGCTGCCCAGACAGAGTGGGGCCTGCATCACCCTTCCCAGGAGGGAGGGTGGAGGGAAACCCTGCATGACCTCTGAGGCCCTAAGAACCCTTGACTAAGGCTGAGCTCAATTTGAAACAGTGGGTGACCAGAGCAGACATTTCATTCATCTATCAATGAGAATCCAGCACTGGAGGAGCAGAAAACAATGGCCTCGCTCAACCTTGACGCTAATCCTGACATGGACCCTAACCCTAAACTCTGATCCTGACCCTAAGCCCTGACCTAACCTTAGCCTAACCCGTACCCTAAACCTGTACCTTACCCTAACCCATGCTCTACCCGCATCCTACCTGTACCCCAATTCTCACCCATACCCTAACACCCACTCTAACACAGAACCCTAACACCCTGAGACCAAAACCATAAACCTTAACCAATAAGCTAAACCATAACCATAACCAAACCATAAAATATAGTCATTAACCATACCCATAAATAACTCATTAACCATAAAACTTAAACCATAACAGCAACCATAAACCATACACAGCCCCAACCCTCACACCAGCCCCAGCCCTAATGCTAACCCTCCAAACCACTTATACCAAGCCAAGTCTAATCAGATTATACAAATACATCTTGAAAAAGAAAACTGGGGAATACTCTGGTGGCCCAGCGGTTAGGACTCTGTGCTTTCACTGCCAAGGGCTCGGGTTCGATCCCTGACTGGGGAACTAAGATCCCACAAGCCATGGGACGTGGCCAAAATAAATAAATAATTAAAATGAAATAAAACCACTATTTTAAAAAAGATTTTAAAAATAAAGGAAAAAAACAAGAAAACTACCCCAGTACAACTTATAAATAGGAATGTAAAAATCTATCACACAATAATAGCAACATGAAACCAACAGAACTTTAAATGGATAATGCCATAAGCAAGTATCTCTACACCAGGAATTTCAGGTTGCTCAACATATGAAAAGTAAGCAATGTATTCAACCACAATAATGGTGTGAAGTAAAAACACATAATCATATCAATTAATGCAAAAAGTCTACAATGAAAATCCAGTGTTATTTCATGAAAAACACTCAAGAAAGCAGGAATAAAAGGAAATTTGCTCAATATGGAAAAGAGTAGTACAGAAAGCCACAGCAAACATCCTGCTCAACGTTAAAGACTGAAAGATTTACTCCTGAAATCAGGAACAGGGCCAGGAAGCTGGCCTTCATCACCGTTACTCAATAGTGTACTGGAAGTTCTACCCAGAATCTTGAGGAAAGAAAGAAAAGGCATCCATGGGTGAATGGAAAAATTAAAACCGTGTCTCTTCACAGAACCTAGGTCACATCATCTTATATATAAAACTAACTATAATCATAAAGAAATTATTTGAGCTAATCAACTCATTAATAAGCAAAGTTATCGAACAAAAGATCAATTCATGAACATCTATCTTATATGCATACGCTGGCAAAAAATAATCTGAAAAAGAATTTATGAGAACAATTCCATTTTTAATAATGTCAACATCAAGATTTAGGAGTATATTTAATCAAGGTACAAGACTTGTTTTTATGTATGTAAAGTTGTATGTTTGAAATTACTGGAAAGTCAATTACTTTTCAAAACATCATGTATGTCAACAGCATGCCAGAAAAGCAGAGAAAACATCAAACTTCCATATAGAAGCCAAGCCTTACCCGAATCCAGTTCACCCAAAGTCCACATGTCATTTAGAGGCACTGTGGGAAGGTTATATTAGGAGCCGCTGTCCTCCGTGTTGTGGACGACCTGGATATGGTAGAAACAGTGGGATTTTTGAATTCCAATTTTCCACTTCAGTCCACAAAAAAACTATGAGAACTAATAAATCAATTCAGTAAAGTTGCAAAATCAATACACAGAAATCACTTGCCTTTCTAAACACTAATAATGAACCATCAGAAAGAGAAAGAAAGCAACCCTATTTACAACTGCATCAAAAAGAACAAAATACCTGGGAATAAAGTCAACCAAGGAGGTGAAAGACCTGCACACTGAAAACTTGAAGACATTGATGAAGACATTGCAAAACACACCAATAAATGGAAAGATATCCTGTTCTCATGGAATGGAACAATTAATATTGTTAAAATATCCATGCTACCCAAAGCAGTGGACACAGTGAATGCAATCCCTCCCAAAATTCCATGGTATTTTCCCCCAAAATAGAGCAAATCCTCCTAATATCTGTGGGGAACCACAAAGGACCCCAAATAGCCAAAGAAACCCTGAAAAAAGAGAACGGGCTGGAGGCATCTCCCTCCCTGACGTCACACTCTGCTGAGAAGCTACAGTCACCAAAACAGTGTGGAACTGGCTCAAAACCGGCACAGGGACCAGAGGAACAGGACAGAGAGACCAGAATTCAACCCACACGGACGGGGTCGGTGAATTTATGACACAGGGACCAAGGACACACCAAGGAGCACGACACGCCCCACGATAAAAGGTGCTGGGAAAACTGGACGCCCCATAACTCACGCTGGCTACCCTGCACACAAACCTGACCAAACACCCAGCTTTCCACGCCAAGCCCTCCCTCGCTCACACGAAGACGGACCCCCTCAACGGTCAGCCGCCCACAGGAAGCTTCTCCCCACTTTTCCTCACCGTGTCTTCACCTTTTCCTCAGGCATCACCTGGGTCCTCAGGAAACCTAGTTCCCTAGTCAGCGTGGAGGCAGCCCCACTTTGTCCTGAAGCCTAAACCCCAGCGAGTCCTAAAGAGACGGAGACCGAGCTCCTCTCAGCAGAGACGCTGAGCCGGGCGTCCTACCCGAAGGCCCCCGCCCCCGCGCCTGAGGAGGCTCAACTCCTCTCAGCTGCCCTCACAATCGAGTTCGCAGGGAACGAGCATGCGCTGTGGGTCAGAGAGGCGAACTCGGCGCCACCCTGTGGTCAGTGCAGGAAGTGCAGGCCGCGCCTCCCTCACAGGTCACTGGAGGCAGCGTGCCCTACTGACAGGACTGCTGAATCCATTCAACTGGAAATTCCAACGAAAATGGAGTCTCTATCCCAAAAGTTTTCTAAAAGTAGTTAAGGAACAATTAATTGGAAACCATTTGGAATGAAGTGAATGTAGATGCAAACTTTACAACTTATACCAAATTCACTCAAAGTTATTCAGAGGCAAATTTTATTTGAGTTTATAATTTATTTTTGGCTGCGTTGGGTCTTCGCTGCTGCATGTGGGCTTTCTCTAGTTGCGTCGAGCGGGGCTACTCTTCGTTGTGGTGCACGGGCTTCTCATTGCGGTGGCTTCTCTTGTGGGCGAGCACGGGCTCTGGCGCGCAGGCTTCAGTAGTTATGCCGCGCAGGCTTGGTTGCTCTGAGGCATGTGGGATCTTCCCGGACCAGGGCTCGACCCCGTGTCCCCTGCATTGGCAGGCGGACTCTTAACCACTGCGTCACCAGGGAAGTCCCCACAGACAAATTTTAAATACAAAACTATTCAAGGGGCTTCCCTGGTGGCGCAGTGGTTGAGAATCTGCCTGCTAATGCAGGGGACACAGGTTCGAGCCCTGGTCTGGGAAGATCCCACGTGCCGCGGAGCAACTAGCCCCGTGAGCCACAACTACTGAGCCTGCGCGTCTGGAGCCTGTGCTCCGCAACAAGGGAGGCCGCGATAGTGAGAGGTCCGTGCACCGCGATAAAGAGTGGCACCCGCTTGCCACAACTAGAGAAAGCCTTCGCACAGAAACGAAGACCCAACACAGCCAAAAATAAATTAATTAATTCATCAATTTTTAAAAAAAAGCTGTCTCTCAAATTTAACTTCCAGAATATATTCAGGAAAAACGCATATGCCCTTTTTGGCCAACCAAAGAAGCGGGCGATGCAAATCAACACTACAAAGAGGTATCACTTCGAATCAGAAAAAAGGACCATCCTCACAAAGGGTAAAAACCAGATATGCAGGACAAGGAGAGGAGAAAAGGGAGCCTTGTTACGCTGAAGGGGGGAATGTAAATGGCCAACGGCCACTCTGGAGAAGTGTGCTGTGTTTCCTGAAACATCTAAAAAACAGAGCTACAAAGCATAGGGCGCTTCCACTCATGGGCCTATATGTTGGAAAAACCAAAAATCCACAGGACGCAGGCACCCCGTTTACTGCTGCTATGTTTACAACAGCCTCGACTTGGGTACAACTTCATAGTCCTTGGAAGGAAAAAACGGTGAAAGAAAATTTGGTACTTAAGCACAACGGAATATTACTCAGCCCTGAAATCAATGAAATGAGGCCAGCTGCAGCAACTCAGGGGGACTTATGTATCGTCATTGAGAGTGAAATATGTTAGACAGCAAGAGAAACTTATCATAAGATATCACTTATAAAGGGAATCTAAAAATCGCCAACCATGAACTGAATTACAAACAGAACACCATCACACATTTACAAAACACACTTACGGCTGCTTAAGGGGAAAGGTGTGGTGCGGTGATGCATAAACCAGGAGGTTGAAATTGGCACAGATACCGTTCCATACGCCAATAATGTAATCGCCAAGACATATTCATTGTTCAAGGAACTGGACTCAGCACACTCTATTCACAGAAAAATCATATATCTGACTACTAGAAACTAGAAAAGAATTTACTGATGTCTCTCTGTAAGTGACTCAGGTGGATGTACAGCACCAAGAAACACAACATTGCAAATCAGCTACACCCCATTATAAAAATTAATTATAAAAAAAGAAAGACAGTGAGAGAGAGAGGAATTCTCACAAAATTCAATCAGGGGCTGTGATGCAACTGGACTGACCACATCTACACTCACAGCTCAATGGGACGTAAGGCTGGACACCCTAACCCTAAACCCTAACCCTAACCCTAACCCTAACCCAACCCTAACCCTACCTTAACCCTAACCCTAACCCAACACTAACCCTAACTGTAAACCTAAACCCTAACCCTATCCCCTAACCCTAACCCAACCCTAAGCCTAAACCTAACCCCTAGCCCTAGCCCTAGCCCTAACCCTGATCCTAACCCCTAACCCTTAACCCCTAACCCCTAACCCTACCGAAGTTCACAAGTAAACTTCTCGCCCACCTGGAGAGAGTGATTTAATTTGAAAGAGTAAAGACCCAATCAGCTCAGTAATTGGCCACGGGGGCTGGAGGGGCCAAGGCTAACCTGAGCTGGAGGAACGTGGGTGCCTGCCTGGATGCTCAGAGGCCAAGGGCTGTCCTGAGACCTGCTTGGACACCCGTGCAGATGGAACAAAGGATCCGCCCAGTCCCAAGAGGGCCCCACCGGCCCTCACGAACGCAACACCAGACTTCCCTGGTGGCGCAGTGGTTAAGAATTCACCTGCCAATGCAGGGGACACGGGTTTGAGCCCTGGTCCGGGAAGATCCCACATGCTGTGGAGCAACTAAGCCCGTGCACCACAACTACTGAGCCTACGCTCTAGAACCCGCAAGCCCCGACTGCTGAAGCCCACGCGCTTAGAGCCTGTGCTCTGCCACAAGAGAAGCCACCGCAATGAGAAGCCCCCACTCGCCGCAACTAGAGAAAGCCTCCGTGCAGCAATGCAGACCCAACACAGCCCAAAATTAATTAATTAAGGGAAAAAAAAAAGGCAGCACCTGGGGGCTGGCAGACTGATGCACCGAGTCTTACATCACGTCTACTTAGTATCCTGCATGTCAGGGCCATGCTGGACCTGGGGCTGCCCAGACAGAGTGGGGCCTGCATCACCCTTCCCAGGAGGGAGGGTGGAGGGAAACCCTGCATGACCTCTGAGGCCCTAAGAACCCTTGACTAAGGCTGAGCTCAATTTGAAACAGTGGGTGACCAGAGCAGACATTTCATTCATCTATCAATGAGAATCCAGCACTGGAGGAGCAGAAAACAATGGCCTCGCTCAACCTTGACGCTAATCCTGACATGGACCCTAACCCTAAACTCTGATCCTGACCCTAAGCCCTGACCTAACCTTAGCCTAACCCGTACCCTAAACCTGTACCTTACCCTAACCCATGCTCTACCCGCATCCTACCTGTACCCCAATTCTCACCCATACCCTAACACCCACTCTAACACAGAACCCTAACACCCTGAGACCAAAACCATAAACCTTAACCAATAAGCTAAACCATAACCATAACCAAACCATAAAATATAGTCATTAACCATACCCATAAATAACTCATTAACCATAAAACTTAAACCATAACAGCAACCATAAACCATACACAGCCCCAACCCTCACACCAGCCCCAGCCCTAATGCTAACCCTCCAAACCACTTATACCAAGCCAAGTCTAATCAGATTATACAAATACATCTTGAAAAAGAAAACTGGGGAATACTCTGGTGGCCCAGCGGTTAGGACTCTGTGCTTTCACTGCCAAGGGCTCGGGTTCGATCCCTGACTGGGGAACTAAGATCCCACAAGCCATGGGACGTGGCCAAAATAAATAAATAATTAAAATGAAATAAAACCACTATTTTAAAAAAGATTTTAAAAATAAAGGAAAAAAACAAGAAAACTACCCCAGTACAACTTATAAATAGGAATGTAAAAATCTATCACACAATAATAGCAACATGAAACCAACAGAACTTTAAATGGATAATGCCATAAGCAAGTATCTCTACACCAGGAATTTCAGGTTGCTCAACATATGAAAAGTAAGCAATGTATTCAACCACAATAATGGTGTGAAGTAAAAACACATAATCATATCAATTAATGCAAAAAGTCTACAATGAAAATCCAGTGTTATTTCATGAAAAACACTCAAGAAAGCAGGAATAAAAGGAAATTTGCTCAATATGGAAAAGAGTAGTACAGAAAGCCACAGCAAACATCCTGCTCAACGTTAAAGACTGAAAGATTTACTCCTGAAATCAGGAACAGGGCCAGGAAGCTGGCCTTCATCACCGTTACTCAATAGTGTACTGGAAGTTCTACCCAGAATCTTGAGGAAAGAAAGAAAAGGCATCCATGGGTGAATGGAAAAATTAAAACCGTGTCTCTTCACAGAACCTAGGTCACATCATCTTATATATAAAACTAACTATAATCATAAAGAAATTATTTGAGCTAATCAACTCATTAATAAGCAAAGTTATCGAACAAAAGATCAATTCATGAACATCTATCTTATATGCATACGCTGGCAAAAAATAATCTGAAAAAGAATTTATGAGAACAATTCCATTTTTAATAATGTCAACATCAAGATTTAGGAGTATATTTAATCAAGGTACAAGACTTGTTTTTATGTATGTAAAGTTGTATGTTTGAAATTACTGGAAAGTCAATTACTTTTCAAAACATCATGTATGTCAACAGCATGCCAGAAAAGCAGAGAAAACATCAAACTTCCATATAGAAGCCAAGCCTTACCCGAATCCAGTTCACCCAAAGTCCACATGTCATTTAGAGGCACTGTGGGAAGGTTATATTAGGAGCCGCTGTCCTCCGTGTTGTGGACGACCTGGATATGGTAGAAACAGTGGGATTTTTGAATTCCAATTTTCCACTTCAGTCCACAAAAAAACTATGAGAACTAATAAATCAATTCAGTAAAGTTGCAAAATCAATACACAGAAATCACTTGCCTTTCTAAACACTAATAATGAACCATCAGAAAGAGAAAGAAAGCAACCCTATTTACAACTGCATCAAAAAGAACAAAATACCTGGGAATAAAGTCAACCAAGGAGGTGAAAGACCTGCACACTGAAAACTTGAAGACATTGATGAAGACATTGCAAAACACACCAATAAATGGAAAGATATCCTGTTCTCATGGAATGGAACAATTAATATTGTTAAAATATCCATGCTACCCAAAGCAGTGGACACAGTGAATGCAATCCCTCCCAAAATTCCATGGTATTTTCCCCCAAAATAGAGCAAATCCTCCTAATATCTGTGGGGAACCACAAAGGACCCCAAATAGCCAAAGAAACCCTGAAAAAAGAGAACGGGCTGGAGGCATCTCCCTCCCTGACGTCACACTCTGCTGAGAAGCTACAGTCACCAAAACAGTGTGGAACTGGCTCAAAACCGGCACAGGGACCAGAGGAACAGGACAGAGAGACCAGAATTCAACCCACACGGACGGGGTCGGTGAATTTATGACACAGGGACCAAGGACACACCAAGGAGCACGACACGCCCCACGATAAAAGGTGCTGGGAAAACTGGACGCCCCATAACTCACGCTGGCTACCCTGCACACAAACCTGACCAAACACCCAGCTTTCCACGCCAAGCCCTCCCTCGCTCACACGAAGACGGACCCCCTCAACGGTCAGCCGCCCACAGGAAGCTTCTCCCCACTTTTCCTCACCGTGTCTTCACCTTTTCCTCAGGCATCACCTGGGTCCTCAGGAAACCTAGTTCCCTAGTCAGCGTGGAGGCAGCCCCACTTTGTCCTGAAGCCTAAACCCCAGCGAGTCCTAAAGAGACGGAGACCGAGCTCCTCTCAGCAGAGACGCTGAGCCGGGCGTCCTACCCGAAGGCCCCCGCCCCCGCGCCAGAGGAGGCTCAACTCCTCTCAGCTGCCCTCACAATCGAGTTCGCAGGGAACGAGCATGCGCTGTGGGTCAGAGAGGCGAACTCGGCGCCACCCTGTGGTCAGTGCAGGAAGTGCAGGCCGCGCCTCCCTCACAGGTCACTGGAGGCAGCGTGCCCTACTGACAGGACTGCTGAATCCATTCAACTGGAAATTCCAACGAAAATGGAGTCTCTATCCCAAAAGTTTTCTAAAAGTAGTTAAGGAACAATTAATTGGAAACCATTTGGAATGAAGTGAATGTAGATGCAAACTTTACAACTTATACCAAATTCACTCAAAGTTATTCAGAGGCAAATTTTATTTGAGTTTATAATTTATTTTTGGCTGCGTTGGGTCTTCGCTGCTGCATGTGGGCTTTCTCTAGTTGCGTCGAGCGGGGCTACTCTTCGTTGTGGTGCACGGGCTTCTCATTGCGGTGGCTTCTCTTGTGGGCGAGCACGGGCTCTGGCACGCAGGCTTCAGTAGTTATGCCGCGCAGGCTTGGTTGCTCTGAGGCATGTGGGATCTTCCCGGACCAGGGCTCGACCCCGTGGCCCCTGCATTGGCAGGCGGACTCTTAACCACTGCGTCACCAGGGAAGTCCCCACAGACAAATTTTAAATACAAAACTATTCAAGGGGCTTCCCTGGTGGCGCAGTGGTTGAGAATCTGCCTGCTAATGCAGGGGACACAGGTTCGAGCCCTGGTCTGGGAAGATCCCACATGCCGCGGAGCAACTAGCCCCGTGAGCCACAACTACTGAGCCTGCGCGTCTGGAGCCTGTGCTCCGCAACAAGGGAGGCCGCGATAGTGAGAGGTCCGTGCACCGCGATAAAGAGTGGCACCCGCTTGCCACAACTAGAGAAAGCCTTTGCACAGAAACGAAGACCCAACACAGCCAAAAATAAATTAATTAATTCATCAATTTTAAAAAAAAAGCTGTCTCTCAAATTTAACTTCCAGAATATATTCAGGAAAAACGCATATGCCCTTTTTGGCCAACCAAAGAAGCGGGCGATGCAAATCAACACTACAAAGAGGTATCACTTCGAATCAGAAAAAAGGACCATCCTCACAAAGGGTAAAAACCAGATATGCAGGACAAGGAGAGGAGAAAAGGGAGCCTTGTTACGCTGAAGGGGGGAATGTAAATGGCCAACGGCCACTCTGGAGAAGTGTGCTGTGTTTCCTGAAACATCTAAAAAACAGAGCTACAAAGCATAGGGCGCTTCCACTCATGGGCCTATATGTTGGCAAAACCAAAAATCCACAGGACGCAGGCACCCCGTTTACTGCTGCTATGTTTACAACAGCCTCGACTTGGGTACAACTTCATAGTCCTTGGAAGGAAAAAACGGTGAAAGAAAATTTGGTACTTAAGCACAACGGAATATTACTCAGCCCTGAAATCAATGAAATGAGGCCAGTTACAGCAACTCAGGGGGACTTATGTATCGTCATTGAGAGTGAAATAAGTTAGACAGCAAGAGAAACTTATCATAAGATATCACTTATAAAGGGAATCTAAAAATCGCCAACCGTGAACTGAATTACAAACAGAACACCATCAGACATTTACAAAACACACTTACGGCTGCTTAAGGGGAAAAGTGTGGTGCGTTGATGCATAAACCAGGAGGTTGAAATTGGCACAGATACCGTTCCATACGCCAATAATGTAATCGCCAAGACATATTCATTGTTCAAGGAACTGGACTCAGCACACTCTATTCACAGAAAAAACATATATCTGACTACTGGAACCTAGAAAAGAATTTATTGATGTCTCTCTGTAAGTGACTCAGGTGGATGTACAGCACCAAGAAACACAACATTGCAAATCAGCTACACCCCATTATAAAAATTAATTATAAAAAAAGAAAGACAGTGAGAGAGAGAGGAATTCTCACAAAATTCAATCAGGGGCTGTGATGCAACTGGACTGACCACATCTACACTCACAGCTCAATGGGACGTAAGGCTGGACACCCTAACCCTAAACCCTAACCCTAACCCTAACCCTAACCCAACCCTAACCCTACCTTAACCCTAACCCTAACCCAACACTAACCCTAACCGTAAACCTAAACCCTAACCCTATCCCCTAACCCTAACCCAACCCTAAGCCTAAACCTAACCCCTAGCCCTAGCCCTAGCCCTAACCCTGATCCTAACCCCTAACCCTTAACCCCTAACCCCTAACCCTACCGAAGTTCACAAGTAAACTTCTCGCCCACCTGGAGAGAGTGATTTAATTTGAAAGAGTAAAGACCCAATCAGCTCAGTAATTGGCCACGGGGGCTGGAGGGGCCAAGGCTAACCTGAGCTGGAGGAACGTGGGTGCCTGCCTGGATGCTCAGAGGCCAAGGGCTGTCCTGAAACCTGCTTGGACACCCGTGCAGATGGAACAAAGGATCCGCCCAGTCCCAAGAGGGCCCCACCGGCCCTCACGAACGCAACACCAGACTTCCCTGGTGGCGCAGTGGTTAAGAATTCACCTGCCAATGCAGGGGACACGGGTTTGAGCCCTGGTCCGGGAAGATCCCACATGCTGTGGAGCAACTAAGCCCGTGCACCACAACTACTGAGCCTACGCTCTAGAACCCGCAAGCCCCGACTGCTGAAGCCCACGCGCTTAGAGCCTGTGCTCTGCCACAAGAGAAGCCACCGCAATGAGAAGCCCCCACTCGCCGCAACTAGAGAAAGCCTCCGTGCAGCAATGCAGACCCAACACAGCCCAAAATTAATTAATTAAGGGGAAAAAAAAAAGGCAGCACCTGGGGGCTGGCAGACTGATGCACCGAGTCTTACATCACGTCTACTTAGTATCCTGCATGTCAGGGCCATGCTGGACCTGGGGCTGCCCAGACAGAGTGGGGCCTGCATCACCCTTCCCAGGAGGGAGGGTGGAGGGAAACCCTGCATGACCTCTGAGGCCCTAAGAACCCTTGACTAAGGCTGAGCTCAATTTGAAACAGTGGGTGACCAGAGCAGACATTTCATTCATCTATCAATCAGAATCCAGCACTGGAGGAGCAGCAAACAATGGCCTCGCTCAACCTTGACGCTAATCCTGACATGGACCCTAACCCTAAACTCTGATCCTGACCCTAAGCCCTGACCTAACCTTAGCCTAACCCGTACCCTAAACCTGTACCTTACCCTAACCCATGCTCTACCCGCATCCTACCTGTACCCCAATTCTCACCCATACCCTAACACCCACTCTAACACAGAACCCTAACACCCTGAGACCAAAACCATAAACCTTAACCAATAAGCTAAACCATAACCATAACCAAACCATAAAATATAGTCATTAACCATACCCATAAATAACTCATTAACCATAAAACTTAAACCATAACAGCAACCATAAACCATACACAGCCCCAACCCTCACACCAGCCCCAGCCCTAATGCTAACCCTCCAAACCACTTATACCAAGCCAAGTCTAATCAGATTATACAAATACATCTTGAAAAAGAAAACTGGGGAATACTCTGGTGGCCCAGCGGTTAGGACTCTGTGCTTTCACTGCCAAGGGCTCGGGTTCGATCCCTGACTGGGGAACTAAGATCCCACAAGCCATGGGACGTGGCCAAAATAAATAAATAATTAAAATGAAATAAAACCACTATTTTAAAAAAGATTTTAAAAATAAAGGAAAAAAACAAGAAAACTACCCCAGTACAACTTATAAATAGGAATGTAAAAATCTATCACACAATAATAGCAACATGAAACCAACAGAACTTTAAATGGATAATGCCATAAGCAAGTATCTCTACACCAGGAATTTCAGGTTGCTCAACATATGAAAAGTAAGCAATGTATTCAACCACAATAATGGTGTGAAGTAAAAACACATAATCATATCAATTAATGCAAAAAGTCTACAATGAAAATCCAGTGTTATTTCATGAAAAACACTCAAGAAAGCAGGAATAAAAGGAAATTTGCTCAATATGGAAAAGAGTAGTACAGAAAGCCACAGCAAACATCCTGCTCAACGTTAAAGACTGAAAGATTTACTCCTGAAATCAGGAACAGGGCCAGGAAGCTGGCCTTCATCACCGTTACTCAATAGTGTACTGGAAGTTCTACCCAGAATCTTGAGGAAAGAAAGAAAAGGCATCCATGGGTGAATGGAAAAATTAAAACCGTGTCTCTTCACAGAACCTAGGTCACATCATCTTATATATAAAACTAACTATAATCATAAAGAAATTATTTGAGCTAATCAACTCATTAATAAGCAAAGTTATCGAACAAAAGATCAATTCATGAACATCTATCTTATATGCATACGCTGGCAAAAAATAATCTGAAAAAGAATTTATGAGAACAATTCCATTTTTAATAATGTCAACATCAAGATTTAGGAGTATATTTAATCAAGGTACAAGACTTGTTTTTATGTATGTAAAGTTGTATGTTTGAAATTACTGGAAAGTCAATTACTTTTCAAAACATCATGTATGTCAACAGCATGCCAGAAAAGCAGAGAAAACATCAAACTTCCATATAGAAGCCAAGCCTTACCCGAATCCAGTTCACCCAAAGTCCACATGTCATTTAGAGGCACTGTGGGAAGGTTATATTAGGAGCCGCTGTCCTCCGTGTTGTGGACGACCTGGATATGGTAGAAACAGTGGGATTTTTGAATTCCAATTTTCCACTTCAGTCCACAAAAAAACTATGAGAACTAATAAATCAATTCAGTAAAGTTGCAAAATCAATACACAGAAATCACTTGCCTTTCTAAACACTAATAATGAACCATCAGAAAGAGAAAGAAAGCAACCCTATTTACAACTGCATCAAAAAGAACAAAATACCTGGGAATAAAGTCAACCAAGGAGGTGAAAGACCTGCACACTGAAAACTTGAAGACATTGATGAAGACATTGCAAAACACACCAATAAATGGAAAGATATCCTGTTCTCATGGAATGGAACAATTAATATTGTTAAAATATCCATGCTACCCAAAGCAGTGGACACAGTGAATGCAATCCCTCCCAAAATTCCATGGTATTTTCCCCCAAAATAGAGCAAATCCTCCTAATATCTGTGGGGAACCACAAAGGACCCCAAATAGCCAAAGAAACCCTGAAAAAAGAGAACGGGCTGGAGGCATCTCCCTCCCTGACGTCACACTCTGCTGAGAAGCTACAGTCACCAAAACAGTGTGGAACTGGCTCAAAACGGGCGCAGGGACCAGAGGAACAGGACAGAGAGACCAGAATTCAACCCACACGGACGGGGTCGGTGAATTTATGACACAGGGACCAAGGGCACACCAAGGAGCACGACACTCCCCACGATAAATGGTGCTGGGAAAACTGGACGCCCCATAACTCACGCTGGCTACCCTGCACACAAACCTGACCAAACACCCAGCTTTCCACGCCAAGCCCTCCCTCGCTCACACGAAGACGGACCCCCTCAACGGTCAGCCGCCCACAGGAAGCTTCTCCCCACTTTTCCTCACCGTGTCTTCACCTTTTCCTCAGGCATCACCTGGGTCCTCAGGAAACCTAGTTCCCTAGTCAGCGTGGAGGCAGCCCCACTTTGTCCTGAAGCCTAAACCCCAGCGAGTCCTAAAGAGACGGAGACCGAGCTCCTCTCAGCAGAGACGCTGAGCCGGGCGTCCTACCCGAAGGCCCCCGCCCCCGCGCCAGAGGAGGCTCAACTCCTCTCAGCTGCCCTCACAATCGAGTTCGCAGGGAACGAGCATGCGCTGTGGGTCAGAGAGGCGAACTCGGCGCCACCCTGTGGTCAGTGCAGGAAGTGCAGGCCGCGCCTCCCTCACAGGTCACTGGAGGCAGCGTGCCCTACTGACAGGACTGCTGAATCCATTCAACTGGAAATTCCAACGAAAATGGAGTCTCTATCCCAAAAGTTTTCTAAAAGTAGTTAAGGAACAATTAATTGGAAACCATTTGGAATGAAGTGAATGTAGATGCAAACTTTACAACTTATACCAAATTCACTCAAAGTTATTCAGAGGCAAATTTTATTTGAGTTTATAATTTATTTTTGGCTGCGTTGGGTCTTCGCTGCTGCATGTGGGCTTTCTCTAGTTGCGTCGAGCGGGGCTACTCTTACGTTGTGGTGCACGGGCTTCTCATTGCGGTGGCTTCTCTTGTGGGCGAGCACGGGCTCTGGCGCGCAGGCTTCAGTAGTTATGCCGCGCAGGCTTGGTTGCTCTGAGGCATGTGGGATCTTCCCGGACCAGGGCTCGACCCCGTGTCCCCTGCATTGGCAGGCGGACTCTTAACCACTGCGTCACCAGGGAAGTCCCCACAGACAAATTTTAAATACAAAACTATTCAAGGGGCTTCCCTGGTGGCGCAGTGGTTGAGAATCTGCCTGCTAATGCAGGGGACACAGGTTCGAGCCCTGGTCTGGGAAGATCCCACGTGCCGCGGAGCAACTAGCCCCGTGAGCCACAACTACTGAGCCTGCGCGTCTGGAGCCTGTGCTCCGCAACAAGGGAGGCCGCGATAGTGAGAGGTCCGTGCACCGCGATAAAGAGTGGCACCCGCTTGCCACAACTAGAGAAAGCCTTCGCACAGAAACGAAGACCCAACACAGCCAAAAATAAATTAATTAATTCATCAATTTTTAAAAAAAAGCTGTCTCTCAAATTTAACTTCCAGAATATATTCAGGAAAAACGCATATGCCCTTTTTGGCCAACCAAAGAAGCGGGCGATGCAAATCAACACTACAAAGAGGTATCACTTCGAATCAGAAAAAAGGACCATCCTCACAAAGGGTAAAAACCAGATATGCAGGACAAGGAGAGGAGAAAAGGGAGCCTTGTTACGCTGAAGGGGGGAATGTAAATGGCCAACGGCCACTCTGGAGAAGTGTGCTGTGTTTCCTGAAACATCTAAAAAACAGAGCTACAAAGCATAGGGCGCTTCCACTCATGGGCCTATATGTTGGAAAAACCAAAAATCCACAGGACGCAGGCACCCCGTTTACTGCTGCTATGTTTACAACAGCCTCGACTTGGGTACAACTTCATAGTCCTTGGAAGGAAAAAACGGTGAAAGAAAATTTGGTACTTAAGCACAACGGAATATTACTCAGCCCTGAAATCAATGAAATGAGGCCAGCTGCAGCAACTCAGGGGGACTTATGTATCGTCATTGAGAGTGAAATATGTTAGACAGCAAGAGAAACTTATCATAAGATATCACTTATAAAGGGAATCTAAAAATCGCCAACCATGAACTGAATTACAAACAGAACACCATCACACATTTACAAAACACACTTACGGCTGCTTAAGGGGAAAGGTGTGGTGCGGTGATGCATAAACCAGGAGGTTGAAATTGGCACAGATACCGTTCCATACGCCAATAATGTAATCGCCAAGACATATTCATTGTTCAAGGAACTGGACTCAGCACACTCTATTCACAGAAAAATCATATATCTGACTACTAGAAACTAGAAAAGAATTTACTGATGTCTCTCTGTAAGTGACTCAGGTGGATGTACAGCACCAAGAAACACAACATTGCAAATCAGCTACACCCCATTATAAAAATTAATTATAAAAAAAGAAAGACAGTGAGAGAGAGAGGAATTCTCACAAAATTCAATCAGGGGCTGTGATGCAACTGGACTGACCACATCTACACTCACAGCTCAATGGGACGTAAGGCTGGACACCCTAACCCTAAACCCTAACCCTAACCCTAACCCTAACCCAACCCTAACCCTACCTTAACCCTAACCCTAACCCAACACTAACCCTAACTGTAAACCTAAACCCTAACCCTATCCCCTAACCCTAACCCAACCCTAAGCCTAAACCTAACCCCTAGCCCTAGCCCTAGCCCTAACCCTGATCCTAACCCCTAACCCTTAACCCCTAACCCCTAACCCTACCGAAGTTCACAAGTAAACTTCTCGCCCACCTGGAGAGAGTGATTTAATTTGAAAGAGTAAAGACCCAATCAGCTCAGTAATTGGCCACGGGGGCTGGAGGGGCCAAGGCTAACCTGAGCTGGAGGAACGTGGGTGCCTGCCTGGATGCTCAGAGGCCAAGGGCTGTCCTGAGACCTGCTTGGACACCCGTGCAGATGGAACAAAGGATCCGCCCAGTCCCAAGAGGGCCCCACCGGCCCTCACGAACGCAACACCAGACTTCCCTGGTGGCGCAGTGGTTAAGAATTCACCTGCCAATGCAGGGGACACGGGTTTGAGCCCTGGTCCGGGAAGATCCCACATGCTGTGGAGCAACTAAGCCCGTGCACCACAACTACTGAGCCTACGCTCTAGAACCCGCAAGCCCCGACTGCTGAAGCCCACGCGCTTAGAGCCTGTGCTCTGCCACAAGAGAAGCCACCGCAATGAGAAGCCCCCACTCGCCGCAACTAGAGAAAGCCTCCGTGCAGCAATGCAGACCCAACACAGCCCAAAATTAATTAATTAAGGGAAAAAAAAAAGGCAGCACCTGGGGGCTGGCAGACTGATGCACCGAGTCTTACATCACGTCTACTTAGTATCCTGCATGTCAGGGCCATGCTGGACCTGGGGCTGCCCAGACAGAGTGGGGCCTGCATCACCCTTCCCAGGAGGGAGGGTGGAGGGAAACCCTGCATGACCTCTGAGGCCCTAAGAACCCTTGACTAAGGCTGAGCTCAATTTGAAACAGTGGGTGACCAGAGCAGACATTTCATTCATCTATCAATGAGAATCCAGCACTGGAGGAGCAGAAAACAATGGCCTCGCTCAACCTTGACGCTAATCCTGACATGGACCCTAACCCTAAACTCTGATCCTGACCCTAAGCCCTGACCTAACCTTAGCCTAACCCGTACCCTAAACCTGTACCTTACCCTAACCCATGCTCTACCCGCATCCTACCTGTACCCCAATTCTCACCCATACCCTAACACCCACTCTAACACAGAACCCTAACACCCTGAGACCAAAACCATAAACCTTAACCAATAAGCTAAACCATAACCATAACCAAACCATAAAATATAGTCATTAACCATACCCATAAATAACTCATTAACCATAAAACTTAAACCATAACAGCAACCATAAACCATACACAGCCCCAACCCTCACACCAGCCCCAGCCCTAATGCTAACCCTCCAAACCACTTATACCAAGCCAAGTCTAATCAGATTATACAAATACATCTTGAAAAAGAAAACTGGGGAATACTCTGGTGGCCCAGCGGTTAGGACTCTGTGCTTTCACTGCCAAGGGCTCGGGTTCGATCCCTGACTGGGGAACTAAGATCCCACAAGCCATGGGACGTGGCCAAAATAAATAAATAATTAAAATGAAATAAAACCACTATTTTAAAAAAGATTTTAAAAATAAAGGAAAAAAACAAGAAAACTACCCCAGTACAACTTATAAATAGGAATGTAAAAATCTATCACACAATAATAGCAACATGAAACCAACAGAACTTTAAATGGATAATGCCATAAGCAAGTATCTCTACACCAGGAATTTCAGGTTGCTCAACATATGAAAAGTAAGCAATGTATTCAACCACAATAATGGTGTGAAGTAAAAACACATAATCATATCAATTAATGCAAAAAGTCTACAATGAAAATCCAGTGTTATTTCATGAAAAACACTCAAGAAAGCAGGAATAAAAGGAAATTTGCTCAATATGGAAAAGAGTAGTACAGAAAGCCACAGCAAACATCCTGCTCAACGTTAAAGACTGAAAGATTTACTCCTGAAATCAGGAACAGGGCCAGGAAGCTGGCCTTCATCACCGTTACTCAATAGTGTACTGGAAGTTCTACCCAGAATCTTGAGGAAAGAAAGAAAAGGCATCCATGGGTGAATGGAAAAATTAAAACCGTGTCTCTTCACAGAACCTAGGTCACATCATCTTATATATAAAACTAACTATAATCATAAAGAAATTATTTGAGCTAATCAACTCATTAATAAGCAAAGTTATCGAACAAAAGATCAATTCATGAACATCTATCTTATATGCATACGCTGGCAAAAAATAATCTGAAAAAGAATTTATGAGAACAATTCCATTTTTAATAATGTCAACATCAAGATTTAGGAGTATATTTAATCAAGGTACAAGACTTGTTTTTATGTATGTAAAGTTGTATGTTTGAAATTACTGGAAAGTCAATTACTTTTCAAAACATCATGTATGTCAACAGCATGCCAGAAAAGCAGAGAAAACATCAAACTTCCATATAGAAGCCAAGCCTTACCCGAATCCAGTTCACCCAAAGTCCACATGTCATTTAGAGGCACTGTGGGAAGGTTATATTAGGAGCCGCTGTCCTCCGTGTTGTGGACGACCTGGATATGGTAGAAACAGTGGGATTTTTGAATTCCAATTTTCCACTTCAGTCCACAAAAAAACTATGAGAACTAATAAATCAATTCAGTAAAGTTGCAAAATCAATACACAGAAATCACTTGCCTTTCTAAACACTAATAATGAACCATCAGAAAGAGAAAGAAAGCAACCCTATTTACAACTGCATCAAAAAGAACAAAATACCTGGGAATAAAGTCAACCAAGGAGGTGAAAGACCTGCACACTGAAAACTTGAAGACATTGATGAAGACATTGCAAAACACACCAATAAATGGAAAGATATCCTGTTCTCATGGAATGGAACAATTAATATTGTTAAAATATCCATGCTACCCAAAGCAGTGGACACAGTGAATGCAATCCCTCCCAAAATTCCATGGTATTTTCCCCCAAAATAGAGCAAATCCTCCTAATATCTGTGGGGAACCACAAAGGACCCCAAATAGCCAAAGAAACCCTGAAAAAAGAGAACGGGCTGGAGGCATCTCCCTCCCTGACGTCACACTCTGCTGAGAAGCTACAGTCACCAAAACAGTGTGGAACTGGCTCAAAACCGGCACAGGGACCAGAGGAACAGGACAGAGAGACCAGAATTCAACCCACACGGACGGGGTCGGTGAATTTATGACACAGGGACCAAGGACACACCAAGGAGCACGACACGCCCCACGATAAAAGGTGCTGGGAAAACTGGACGCCCCATAACTCACGCTGGCTACCCTGCACACAAACCTGACCAAACACCCAGCTTTCCACGCCAAGCCCTCCCTCGCTCACACGAAGACGGACCCCCTCAACGGTCAGCCGCCCACAGGAAGCTTCTCCCCACTTTTCCTCACCGTGTCTTCACCTTTTCCTCAGGCATCACCTGGGTCCTCAGGAAACCTAGTTCCCTAGTCAGCGTGGAGGCAGCCCCACTTTGTCCTGAAGCCTAAACCCCAGCGAGTCCTAAAGAGACGGAGACCGAGCTCCTCTCAGCAGAGACGCTGAGCCGGGCGTCCTACCCGAAGGCCCCCGCCCCCGCGCCAGAGGAGGCTCAACTCCTCTCAGCTGCCCTCACAATCGAGTTCGCAGGGAACGAGCATGCGCTGTGGGTCAGAGAGGCGAACTCGGCGCCACCCTGTGGTCAGTGCAGGAAGTGCAGGCCGTGCCTCCCTCACAGGTCACTGGAGGCAGCATGCCCTACTGACAGGACTGCTGAATCCATTCAACTGGAAATTCCAATGAAAATGGAGTCTCTATCCCAAAAGTTTTCTAAAAGTAGTTAAGGAACAATTAATTGGAAACCATTTGGAATGAAGTGAATGTAGATGCAAACTTTACAACTTATACCAAATTCACTCAAAGTTATTCAGAGGCAAATTTTATTTTAGTTTATAATTTATTTTTGGCTGCGTTGGGTCTTCGCTGCTGCATGTGGGCTTTCTCTAGTTGCGTCGAGCGGGGCTACTCTTCGTTGTGGTGCACGGGCTTCTCATTGCGGTGGCTTCTCTTGTGGGCGAGCACGGGCTCTGGCGCGCAGGCTTCAGTAGTTATGCCGCGCAGGCTTGGTTGCTCTGAGGCATGTGGGATCTTCCCGGACCAGGGCTCGACCCCGTGTCCCCTGCATTGGCAGGCGGACTCTTAACCACTGCGTCACCAGGGAAGTCCCCACAGACAAATTTTAAATACAAAACTATTCAAGGGGCTTCCCTGGTGGCGCAGTGGTTGAGAATCTGCCTGCTAATGCAGGGGACACAGGTTCGAGCCCTGGTCTGGGAAGATCCCACGTGCCGCGGAGCAACTAGCCCCGTGAGCCACAACTACTGAGCCTGCGCGTCTGGAGCCTGTGCTCCGCAACAAGGGAGGCCGCGATAGTGAGAGGTCCGTGCACCGCGATAAAGAGTGGCACCCGCTTGCCACAACTAGAGAAAGCCTTCGCACAGAAACGAAGACCCAACACAGCCAAAAATAAATTAATTAATTCATCAATTTTTAAAAAAAAGCTGTCTCTCAAATTTAACTTCCAGAATATATTCAGGAAAAACGCATATGCCCTTTTTGGCCAACCAAAGAAGCGGGCGATGCAAATCAACACTACAAAGAGGTATCACTTCGAATCAGAAAAAAGGACCATCCTCACAAAGGGTAAAAACCAGATATGCAGGACAAGGAGAGGAGAAAAGGGAGCCTTGTTACGCTGAAGGGGGGAATGTAAATGGCCAACGGCCACTCTGGAGAAGTGTGCTGTGTTTCCTGAAACATCTAAAAAACAGAGCTACAAAGCATAGGGCGCTTCCACTCATGGGCCTATATGTTGGAAAAACCAAAAATCCACAGGACGCAGGCACCCCGTTTACTGCTGCTATGTTTACAACAGCCTCGACTTGGGTACAACTTCATAGTCCTTGGAAGGAAAAAACGGTGAAAGAAAATTTGGTACTTAAGCACAACGGAATATTACTCAGCCCTGAAATCAATGAAATGAGGCCAGCTGCAGCAACTCAGGGGGACTTATGTATCGTCATTGAGAGTGAAATATGTTAGACAGCAAGAGAAACTTATCATAAGATATCACTTATAAAGGGAATCTAAAAATCGCCAACCATGAACTGAATTACAAACAGAACACCATCACACATTTACAAAACACACTTACGGCTGCTTAAGGGGAAAGGTGTGGTGCGGTGATGCATAAACCAGGAGGTTGAAATTGGCACAGATACCGTTCCATACGCCAATAATGTAATCGCCAAGACATATTCATTGTTCAAGGAACTGGACTCAGCACACTCTATTCACAGAAAAATCATATATCTGACTACTAGAAACTAGAAAAGAATTTACTGATGTCTCTCTGTAAGTGACTCAGGTGGATGTACAGCACCAAGAAACACAACATTGCAAATCAGCTACACCCCATTATAAAAATTAATTATAAAAAAAGAAAGACAGTGAGAGAGAGAGGAATTCTCACAAAATTCAATCAGGGGCTGTGATGCAACTGGACTGACCACATCTACACTCACAGCTCAATGGGACGTAAGGCTGGACACCCTAACCCTAAACCCTAACCCTAACCCTAACCCTAACCCAACCCTAACCCTACCTTAACCCTAACCCTAACCCAACACTAACCCTAACTGTAAACCTAAACCCTAACCCTATCCCCTAACCCTAACCCAACCCTAAGCCTAAACCTAACCCCTAGCCCTAGCCCTAACCCTGATCCTAACCCCTAACCCTTAACCCCTAACCCCTAACCCTACCGAAGTTCACAAGTAAACTTCTCGCCCACCTGGAGAGAGTGATTTAATTTGAAAGAGTAAAGACCCAATCAGCTCAGTAATTGGCCACGGGGGCTGGAGGGGCCAAGGCTAACCTGAGCTGGAGGAACGTGGGTGCCTGCCTGGATGCTCAGAGGCCAAGGGCTGTCCTGAGACCTGCTTGGACACCCGTGCAGATGGAACAAAGGATCCGCCCAGTCCCAAGAGGGCCCCACCGGCCCTCACGAACGCAACACCAGACTTCCCTGGTGGCGCAGTGGTTAAGAATTCACCTGCCAATGCAGGGGACACGGGTTTGAGCCCTGGTCCGGGAAGATCCCACATGCTGTGGAGCAACTAAGCCCGTGCACCACAACTACTGAGCCTACGCTCTAGAACCCGCAAGCCCCGACTGCTGAAGCCCACGCGCTTAGAGCCTGTGCTCTGCCACAAGAGAAGCCACCGCAATGAGAAGCCCCCACTCGCCGCAACTAGAGAAAGCCTCCGTGCAGCAATGCAGACCCAACACAGCCCAAAATTAATTAATTAAGGGAAAAAAAAAAGGCAGCACCTGGGGGCTGGCAGACTGATGCACCGAGTCTTACATCACGTCTACTTAGTATCCTGCATGTCAGGGCCATGCTGGACCTGGGGCTGCCCAGACAGAGTGGGGCCTGCATCACCCTTCCCAGGAGGGAGGGTGGAGGGAAACCCTGCATGACCTCTGAGGCCCTAAGAACCCTTGACTAAGGCTGAGCTCAATTTGAAACAGTGGGTGACCAGAGCAGACATTTCATTCATCTATCAATCAGAATCCAGCACTGGAGGAGCAGCAAACAATGGCCTCGCTCAACCTTGACGCTAATCCTGACATGGACCCTAACCCTAAACTCTGATCCTGACCCTAAGCCCTGACCTAACCTTAGCCTAACCCGTACCCTAAACCTGTACCTTACCCTAACCCATGCTCTACCCGCATCCTACCTGTACCCCAATTCTCACCCATACCCTAACACCCACTCTAACACAGAACCCTAACACCCTGAGACCAAAACCATAAACCTTAACCAATAAGCTAAACCATAACCATAACCAAACCATAAAATATAGTCATTAACCATACCCATAAATAACTCATTAACCATAAAACTTAAACCATAACAGCAACCATAAACCATACACAGCCCCAACCCTCACACCAGCCCCAGCCCTAATGCTAACCCTCCAAACCACTTATACCAAGCCAAGTCTAATCAGATTATACAAATACATCTTGAAAAAGAAAACTGGGGAATACTCTGGTGGCCCAGCGGTTAGGACTCTGTGCTTTCACTGCCAAGGGCTCGGGTTCGATCCCTGACTGGGGAACTAAGATCCCACAAGCCATGGGACGTGGCCAAAATAAATAAATAATTAAAATGAAATAAAACCACTATTTTAAAAAAGATTTTAAAAATAAAGGAAAAAAACAAGAAAACTACCCCAGTACAACTTATAAATAGGAATGTAAAAATCTATCACACAATAATAGCAACATGAAACCAACAGAACTTTAAATGGATAATGCCATAAGCAAGTATCTCTACACCAGGAATTTCAGGTTGCTCAACATATGAAAAGTAAGCAATGTATTCAACCACAATAATGGTGTGAAGTAAAAACACATAATCATATCAATTAATGCAAAAAGTCTACAATGAAAATCCAGTGTTATTTCATGAAAAACACTCAAGAAAGCAGGAATAAAAGGAAATTTGCTCAATATGGAAAAGAGTAGTACAGAAAGCCACAGCAAACATCCTGCTCAACGTTAAAGACTGAAAGATTTACTCCTGAAATCAGGAACAGGGCCAGGAAGCTGGCCTTCATCACCGTTACTCAATAGTGTACTGGAAGTTCTACCCAGAATCTTGAGGAAAGAAAGAAAAGGCATCCATGGGTGAATGGAAAAATTAAAACCGTGTCTCTTCACAGAACCTAGGTCACATCATCTTATATATAAAACTAACTATAATCATAAAGAAATTATTTGAGCTAATCAACTCATTAATAAGCAAAGTTATCGAACAAAAGATCAATTCATGAACATCTATCTTATATGCATACGCTGGCAAAAAATAATCTGAAAAAGAATTTATGAGAACAATTCCATTTTTAATAATGTCAACATCAAGATTTAGGAGTATATTTAATCAAGGTACAAGACTTGTTTTTATGTATGTAAAGTTGTATGTTTGAAATTACTGGAAAGTCAATTACTTTTCAAAACATCATGTATGTCAACAGCATGCCAGAAAAGCAGAGAAAACATCAAACTTCCATATAGAAGCCAAGCCTTACCCGAATCCAGTTCACCCAAAGTCCACATGTCATTTAGAGGCACTGTGGGAAGGTTATATTAGGAGCCGCTGTCCTCCGTGTTGTGGACGACCTGGATATGGTAGAAACAGTGGGATTTTTGAATTCCAATTTTCCACTTCAGTCCACAAAAAAACTATGAGAACTAATAAATCAATTCAGTAAAGTTGCAAAATCAATACACAGAAATCACTTGCCTTTCTAAACACTAATAATGAACCATCAGAAAGAGAAAGAAAGCAACCCTATTTACAACTGCATCAAAAAGAACAAAATACCTGGGAATAAAGTCAACCAAGGAGGTGAAAGACCTGCACACTGAAAACTTGAAGACATTGATGAAGACATTGCAAAACACACCAATAAATGGAAAGATATCCTGTTCTCATGGAATGGAACAATTAATATTGTTAAAATATCCATGCTACCCAAAGCAGTGGACACAGTGAATGCAATCCCTCCCAAAATTCCATGGTATTTTCCCCCAAAATAGAGCAAATCCTCCTAATATCTGTGGGGAACCACAAAGGACCCCAAATAGCCAAAGAAACCCTGAAAAAAGAGAACGGGCTGGAGGCATCTCCCTCCCTGACGTCACACTCTGCTGAGAAGCTACAGTCACCAAAACAGTGTGGAACTGGCTCAAAACCGGCACAGGGACCAGAGGAACAGGACAGAGAGACCAGAATTCAACCCACACGGACGGGGTCGGTGAATTTATGACACAGGGACCAAGGACACACCAAGGAGCACGACACGCCCCACGATAAAAGGTGCTGGGAAAACTGGACGCCCCATAACTCACGCTGGCTACCCTGCACACAAACCTGACCAAACACCCAGCTTTCCACGCCAAGCCCTCCCTCGCTCACACGAAGACGGACCCCCTCAACGGTCAGCCGCCCACAGGAAGCTTCTCCCCACTTTTCCTCACCGTGTCTTCACCTTTTCCTCAGGCATCACCTGGGTCCTCAGGAAACCTAGTTCCCTAGTCAGCGTGGAGGCAGCCCCACTTTGTCCTGAAGCCTAAACCCCAGCGAGTCCTAAAGAGACGGAGACCGAGCTCCTCTCAGCAGAGACGCTGAGCCGGGCGTCCTACCCGAAGGCCCCCGCCCCCGCGCCAGAGGAGGCTCAACTCCTCTCAGCTGCCCTCACAATCGAGTTCGCAGGGAACGAGCATGCGCTGTGGGTCAGAGAGGCGAACTCGGCGCCACCCTGTGGTCAGTGCAGGAAGTGCAGGCCGTGCCTCCCTCACAGGTCACTGGAGGCAGCGTGCCCTACTGACAGGACTGCTGAATCCATTCAACTGGAAATTCCAACGAAAATGGAGTCTCTATCCCAAAAGTTTTCTAAAAGTAGTTAAGGAACAATTAATTGGAAACCATTTGGAATGAAGTGAATGTAGATGCAAACTTTACAACTTATACCAAATTCACTCAAAGTTATTCAGAGGCAAATTTTATTTTAGTTTATAATTTATTTTTGGCTGCGTTGGGTCTTCGCTGCTGCATGTGGGCTTTCTCTAGTTGCGTCGAGCGGGGCTACTCTTCGTTGTGGTGCACGGGCTTCTCATTGCGGTGGCTTCTCTTGTGGGCGAGCACGGGCTCTGGCACGCAGGCTTCAGTAGTTATGCCGCGCAGGCTTGGTTGCTCTGAGGCATGTGGGATCTTCCCGGACCAGGGCTCGACCCCGTGGCCCCTGCATTGGCAGGCGGACTCTTAACCACTGCGTCACCAGGGAAGTCCCCACAGACAAATTTTAAATACAAAACTATTCAAGGGGCTTCCCTGGTGGCGCAGTGGTTGAGAATCTGCCTGCTAATGCAGGGGACACAGGTTCGAGCCCTGGTCTGGGAAGATCCCACATGCCGCGGAGCAACTAGCCCCGTGAGCCACAACTACTGAGCCTGCGCGTCTGGAGCCTGTGCTCCGCAACAAGGGAGGCCGCGATAGTGAGAGGTCCGTGCACCGCGATAAAGAGTGGCACCCGCTTGCCACAACTAGAGAAAGCCTTCGCACAGAAACGAAGACCCAACACAGCCAAAAATAAATTAATTAATTCATCAATTTTTAAAAAAAAGCTGTCTCTCAAATTTAACTTCCAGAATATATTCAGGAAAAACGCATATGCCCTTTTTGGCCAACCAAAGAAGCGGGCGATGCAAATCAACACTACAAAGAGGTATCACTTCGAATCAGAAAAAAGGACCATCCTCACAAAGGGTAAAAACCAGATATGCAGGACAAGGAGAGGAGAAAAGGGAGCCTTGTTACGCTGAAGGGGGGAATGTAAATGGCCAACGGCCACTCTGGAGAAGTGTGCTGTGTTTCCTGAAACATCTAAAAAACAGAGCTACAAAGCATAGGGCGCTTCCACTCATGGGCCTATATGTTGGAAAAACCAAAAATCCACAGGACGCAGGCACCCCGTTTACTGCTGCTATGTTTACAACAGCCTCGACTTGGGTACAACTTCATAGTCCTTGGAAGGAAAAAACGGTGAAAGAAAATTTGGTACTTAAGCACAACGGAATATTACTCAGCCCTGAAATCAATGAAATGAGGCCAGTTACAGCAACTCAGGGGGACTTATGTATCGTCATTGAGAGTGAAATAAGTTAGACAGCAAGAGAAACTTATCATAAGATATCACTTATAAAGGGAATCTAAAAATCGCCAACCGTGAACTGAATTACAAACAGAACACCATCAGACATTTACAAAACACACTTACGGCTGCTTAAGGGGAAAAGTGTGGTGCGTTGATGCATAAACCAGGAGGTTGAAATTGGCACAGATACCGTTCCATACGCCAATAATGTAATCGCCAAGACATATTCACTGTTCAAGGAACTGGACTCAGCACACTCTATTCACAGAAAAAACATATATCTGACTACTGGAACCTAGAAAAGAATTTATTGATGTCTCTCTGTAAGTGACTCAGGTGGATGTACAGCACCAAGAAACACAACATTGCAAATCAGCTACACCCCATTATAAAAATTAATTATAAAAAAAGAAAGACAGTGAGAGAGAGAGGAATTCTCACAAAATTCAATCAGGGGCTGTGATGCAACTGGACTGACCACATCTACACTCACAGCTCAATGGGACGTAAGGCTGGACACCCTAACCCTAAACCCTAACCCTAACCCTACCCCTAACCCAACCCTAACCCTACCTTAACCCTAACCCTAACCCAACACTAACCCTAACCGTAAACCTAAACCCTAACCCTATCCCCTAACCCTAACCCAACCCTAAGCCTAAACCTAACCCCTAGCCCTAGCCCTAGCCCTAACCCTGATCCTAACCCCTAACCCTTAACCCCTAACCCCTAACCCTACCGAAGTTCTCAAGTAAACTTCTCGCCCACCTGGAGAGAGTGATTTAATTTGAAAGAGTAAAGACCCAATCAGCTCAGTAATTGGCCACGGGGGCTGGAGGGGCCAAGGCTAACCTGAGCTGGAGGAACGTGGGTGCCTGCCTGGATGCTCAGAGGCCAAGGGCTGTCCTGAGACCTGCTTGGACACCCGTGCAGATGGAACAAAGGATCCGCCCAGTCCCAAGAGGGCCCCACCGGCCCTCACGAACGCAACACCAGACTTCCCTGGTGGCGCAGTGGTTAAGAATTCACCTGCCAATGCAGGGGACACGGGTTTGAGCCCTGGTCCGGGAAGATCCCACATGCTGTGGAGCAACTAAGCCCGTGCACCACAACTACTGAGCCTACGCTCTAGAACCCGCAAGCCCCGACTGCTGAAGCCCACGCGCTTAGAGCCTGTGCTCTGCCACAAGAGAAGCCACCGCAATGAGAAGCCCCCACTCGCCGCAACTAGAGAAAGCCTCCGTGCAGCAATGCAGACCCAACACAGCCCAAAATTAATTAATTAAGGGAAAAAAAAAAAGGCAGCACCTGGGGGCTGGCAGACTGATGCACCGAGTCTTACATCACGTCTACTTAGTATCCTGCATGTCAGGGCCATGCTGGACCTGGGGCTGCCCAGACAGAGTGGGGCCTGCATCACCCTTCCCAGGAGGGAGGGTGGAGGGAAACCCTGCATGACCTCTGAGGCCCTAAGAACCCTTGACTAAGGCTGAGCTCAATTTGAAACAGTGGGTGACCAGAGCAGACATTTCATTCATCTATCAATGAGAATCCAGCACTGGAGGAGCAGAAAACAATGGCCTCGCTCAACCTTGACGCTAATCCTGACATGGACCCTAACCCTAAACTCTGATCCTGACCCTAAGCCCTGACCTAACCTTAGCCTAACCCGTACCCTAAACCTGTACCTTACCCTAACCCATGCTCTACCCGCATCCTACCTGTACCCCAATTCTCACCCATACCCTAACACCCACTCTAACACAGAACCCTAACACCCTGAGACCAAAACCATAAACCTTAACCAATAAGCTAAACCATAACCATAACCAAACCATAAAATATAGTCATTAACCATACCCATAAATAACTCATTAACCATAAAACTTAAACCATAACAGCAACCATAAACCATACACAGCCCCAACCCTCACACCAGCCCCAGCCCTAATGCTAACCCTCCAAACCACTTATACCAAGCCAAGTCTAATCAGATTATACAAATACATCTTGAAAAAGAAAACTGGGGAATACTCTGGTGGCCCAGCGGTTAGGACTCTGTGCTTTCACTGCCAAGGGCTCGGGTTCGATCCCTGACTGGGGAACTAAGATCCCACAAGCCATGGGACGTGGCCAAAATAAATAAATAATTAAAATGAAATAAAACCACTATTTTAAAAAAGATTTTAAAAATAAAGGAAAAAAACAAGAAAACTACCCCAGTACAACTTATAAATAGGAATGTAAAAATCTATCACACAATAATAGCAACATGAAACCAACAGAACTTTAAATGGATAATGCCATAAGCAAGTATCTCTACACCAGGAATTTCAGGTTGCTCAACATATGAAAAGTAAGCAATGTATTCAACCACAATAATGGTGTGAAGTAAAAACACATAATCATATCAATTAATGCAAAAAGTCTACAATGAAAATCCAGTGTTATTTCATGAAAAACACTCAAGAAAGCAGGAATAAAAGGAAATTTGCTCAATATGGAAAAGAGTAGTACAGAAAGCCACAGCAAACATCCTGCTCAACGTTAAAGACTGAAAGATTTACTCCTGAAATCAGGAACAGGGCCAGGAAGCTGGCCTTCATCACCGTTACTCAATAGTGTACTGGAAGTTCTACCCAGAATCTTGAGGAAAGAAAGAAAAGGCATCCATGGGTGAATGGAAAAATTAAAACCGTGTCTCTTCACAGAACCTAGGTCACATCATCTTATATATAAAACTAACTATAATCATAAAGAAATTATTTGAGCTAATCAACTCATTAATAAGCAAAGTTATCGAACAAAAGATCAATTCATGAACATCTATCTTATATGCATACGCTGGCAAAAAATAATCTGAAAAAGAATTTATGAGAACAATTCCATTTTTAATAATGTCAACATCAAGATTTAGGAGTATATTTAATCAAGGTACAAGACTTGTTTTTATGTATGTAAAGTTGTATGTTTGAAATTACTGGAAAGTCAATTACTTTTCAAAACATCATGTATGTCAACAGCATGCCAGAAAAGCAGAGAAAACATCAAACTTCCATATAGAAGCCAAGCCTTACCCGAATCCAGTTCACCCAAAGTCCACATGTCATTTAGAGGCACTGTGGGAAGGTTATATTAGGAGCCGCTGTCCTCCGTGTTGTGGACGACCTGGATATGGTAGAAACAGTGGGATTTTTGAATTCCAATTTTCCACTTCAGTCCACAAAAAAACTATGAGAACTAATAAATCAATTCAGTAAAGTTGCAAAATCAATACACAGAAATCACTTGCCTTTCTAAACACTAATAATGAACCATCAGAAAGAGAAAGAAAGCAACCCTATTTACAACTGCATCAAAAAGAACAAAATACCTGGGAATAAAGTCAACCAAGGAGGTGAAAGACCTGCACACTGAAAACTTGAAGACATTGATGAAGACATTGCAAAACACACCAATAAATGGAAAGATATCCTGTTCTCATGGAATGGAACAATTAATATTGTTAAAATATCCATGCTACCCAAAGCAGTGGACACAGTGAATGCAATCCCTCCCAAAATTCCATGGTATTTTCCCCCAAAATAGAGCAAATCCTCCTAATATCTGTGGGGAACCACAAAGGACCCCAAATAGCCAAAGAAACCCTGAAAAAAGAGAACGGGCTGGAGGCATCTCCCTCCCTGACGTCACACTCTGCTGAGAAGCTACAGTCACCAAAACAGTGTGGAACTGGCTCAAAACCGGCACAGGGACCAGAGGAACAGGACAGAGAGACCAGAATTCAACCCACACGGACGGGGTCGGTGAATTTATGACACAGGGACCAAGGACACACCAAGGAGCACGACACGCCCCACGATAAAAGGTGCTGGGAAAACTGGACGCCCCATAACTCACGCTGGCTACCCTGCACACAAACCTGACCAAACACCCAGCTTTCCACGCCAAGCCCTCCCTCGCTCACACGAAGACGGACCCCCTCAACGGTCAGCCGCCCACAGGAAGCTTCTCCCCACTTTTCCTCACCGTGTCTTCACCTTTTCCTCAGGCATCACCTGGGTCCTCAGGAAACCTAGTTCCCTAGTCAGCGTGGAGGCAGCCCCACTTTGTCCTGAAGCCTAAACCCCAGCGAGTCCTAAAGAGACGGAGACCGAGCTCCTCTCAGCAGAGACGCTGAGCCGGGCGTCCTACCCGAAGGCCCCCGCCCCCGCCCCCGCCCCCGCGCCTGAGGAGGCTCAACTCCTCTCAGCTGCCCTCACAATCGAGTTCGCAGGGAACGAGCATGCGCTGTGGGTCAGAGAGGCGAACTCGGCGCCACCCTGTGGTCAGTGCAGGAAGTGCAGGCCGCGCCTCCCTCACAGGTCACTGGAGGCAGCGTGCCCTACTGACAGGACTGCTGAATCCATTCAACTGGAAATTCCAACGAAAATGGAGTCTCTATCCCAAAAGTTTTCTAAAAGTAGTTAAGGAACAATTAATTGGAAACCATTTGGAATGAAGTGAATGTAGATGCAAACTTTACAACTTATACCAAATTCACTCAAAGTTATTCAGAGGCAAATTTTATTTGAGTTTATAATTTATTTTTGGCTGCGTTGGGTCTTCGCTGCTGCATGTGGGCTTTCTCTAGTTGCGTCGAGCGGGGCTACTCTTCGTTGTGGTGCACGGGCTTCTCATTGCGGTGGCTTCTCTTGTGGGCGAGCACGGGCTCTGGCGCGCAGGCTTCAGTAGTTATGCCGCGCAGGCTTGGTTGCTCTGAGGCATGTGGGATCTTCCCGGACCAGGGCTCGACCCCGTGTCCCCTGCATTGGCAGGCGGACTCTTAACCACTGCGTCACCAGGGAAGTCCCCACAGACAAATTTTAAATACAAAACTATTCAAGGGGCTTCCCTGGTGGCGCAGTGGTTGAGAATCTGCCTGCTAATGCAGGGGACACAGGTTCGAGCCCTGGTCTGGGAAGATCCCACGTGCCGCGGAGCAACTAGCCCCGTGAGCCACAACTACTGAGCCTGCGCGTCTGGAGCCTGTGCTCCGCAACAAGGGAGGCCGCGATAGTGAGAGGTCCGTGCACCGCGATAAAGAGTGGCACCCGCTTGCCACAACTAGAGAAAGCCTTCGCACAGAAACGAAGACCCAACACAGCCAAAAATAAATTAATTAATTCATCAATTTTTAAAAAAAAGCTGTCTCTCAAATTTAACTTCCAGAATATATTCAGGAAAAACGCATATGCCCTTTTTGGCCAACCAAAGAAGCGGGCGATGCAAATCAACACTACAAAGAGGTATCACTTCGAATCAGAAAAAAGGACCATCCTCACAAAGGGTAAAAACCAGATATGCAGGACAAGGAGAGGAGAAAAGGGAGCCTTGTTACGCTGAAGGGGGGAATGTAAATGGCCAACGGCCACTCTGGAGAAGTGTGCTGTGTTTCCTGAAACATCTAAAAAACAGAGCTACAAAGCATAGGGCGCTTCCACTCATGGGCCTATATGTTGGAAAAACCAAAAATCCACAGGACGCAGGCACCCCGTTTACTGCTGCTATGTTTACAACAGCCTCGACTTGGGTACAACTTCATAGTCCTTGGAAGGAAAAAACGGTGAAAGAAAATTTGGTACTTAAGCACAACGGAATATTACTCAGCCCTGAAATCAATGAAATGAGGCCAGCTGCAGCAACTCAGGGGGACTTATGTATCGTCATTGAGAGTGAAATATGTTAGACAGCAAGAGAAACTTATCATAAGATATCACTTATAAAGGGAATCTAAAAATCGCCAACCATGAACTGAATTACAAACAGAACACCATCACACATTTACAAAACACACTTACGGCTGCTTAAGGGGAAAGGTGTGGTGCGGTGATGCATAAACCAGGAGGTTGAAATTGGCACAGATACCGTTCCATACGCCAATAATGTAATCGCCAAGACATATTCATTGTTCAAGGAACTGGACTCAGCACACTCTATTCACAGAAAAATCATATATCTGACTACTAGAAACTAGAAAAGAATTTACTGATGTCTCTCTGTAAGTGACTCAGGTGGATGTACAGCACCAAGAAACACAACATTGCAAATCAGCTACACCCCATTATAAAAATTAATTATAAAAAAAGAAAGACAGTGAGAGAGAGAGGAATTCTCACAAAATTCAATCAGGGGCTGTGATGCAACTGGACTGACCACATCTACACTCACAGCTCAATGGGACGTAAGGCTGGACACCCTAACCCTAAACCCTAACCCTAACCCTAACCCTAACCCAACCCTAACCCTACCTTAACCCTAACCCTAACCCAACACTAACCCTAACTGTAAACCTAAACCCTAACCCTATCCCCTAACCCTAACCCAACCCTAAGCCTAAACCTAACCCCTAGCCCTAGCCCTAGCCCTAACCCTGATCCTAACCCCTAACCCTTAACCCCTAACCCCTAACCCTACCGAAGTTCACAAGTAAACTTCTCGCCCACCTGGAGAGAGTGATTTAATTTGAAAGAGTAAAGACCCAATCAGCTCAGTAATTGGCCACGGGGGCTGGAGGGGCCAAGGCTAACCTGAGCTGGAGGAACGTGGGTGCCTGCCTGGATGCTCAGAGGCCAAGGGCTGTCCTGAGACCTGCTTGGACACCCGTGCAGATGGAACAAAGGATCCGCCCAGTCCCAAGAGGGCCCCACCGGCCCTCACGAACGCAACACCAGACTTCCCTGGTGGCGCAGTGGTTAAGAATTCACCTGCCAATGCAGGGGACACGGGTTTGAGCCCTGGTCCGGGAAGATCCCACATGCTGTGGAGCAACTAAGCCCGTGCACCACAACTACTGAGCCTACGCTCTAGAACCCGCAAGCCCCGACTGCTGAAGCCCACGCGCTTAGAGCCTGTGCTCTGCCACAAGAGAAGCCACCGCAATGAGAAGCCCCCACTCGCCGCAACTAGAGAAAGCCTCCGTGCAGCAATGCAGACCCAACACAGCCCAAAATTAATTAATTAAGGGAAAAAAAAAAGGCAGCACCTGGGGGCTGGCAGACTGATGCACCGAGTCTTACATCACGTCTACTTAGTATCCTGCATGTCAGGGCCATGCTGGACCTGGGGCTGCCCAGACAGAGTGGGGCCTGCATCACCCTTCCCAGGAGGGAGGGTGGAGGGAAACCCTGCATGACCTCTGAGGCCCTAAGAACCCTTGACTAAGGCTGAGCTCAATTTGAAACAGTGGGTGACCAGAGCAGACATTTCATTCATCTATCAATCAGAATCCAGCACTGGAGGAGCAGCAAACAATGGCCTCGCTCAACCTTGACGCTAATCCTGACATGGACCCTAACCCTAAACTCTGATCCTGACCCTAAGCCCTGACCTAACCTTAGCCTAACCCGTACCCTAAACCTGTACCTTACCCTAACCCATGCTCTACCCGCATCCTACCTGTACCCCAATTCTCACCCATACCCTAACACCCACTCTAACACAGAACCCTAACACCCTGAGACCAAAACCATAAACCTTAACCAATAAGCTAAACCATAACCATAACCAAACCATAAAATATAGTCATTAACCATACCCATAAATAACTCATTAACCATAAAACTTAAACCATAACAGCAACCATAAACCATACACAGCCCCAACCCTCACACCAGCCCCAGCCCTAATGCTAACCCTCCAAACCACTTATACCAAGCCAAGTCTAATCAGATTATACAAATACATCTTGAAAAAGAAAACTGGGGAATACTCTGGTGGCCCAGCGGTTAGGACTCTGTGCTTTCACTGCCAAGGGCTCGGGTTCGATCCCTGACTGGGGAACTAAGATCCCACAAGCCATGGGACGTGGCCAAAATAAATAAATAATTAAAATGAAATAAAACCACTATTTTAAAAAAGATTTTAAAAATAAAGGAAAAAAACAAGAAAACTACCCCAGTACAACTTATAAATAGGAATGTAAAAATCTATCACACAATAATAGCAACATGAAACCAACAGAACTTTAAATGGATAATGCCATAAGCAAGTATCTCTACACCAGGAATTTCAGGTTGCTCAACATATGAAAAGTAAGCAATGTATTCAACCACAATAATGGTGTGAAGTAAAAACACATAATCATATCAATTAATGCAAAAAGTCTACAATGAAAATCCAGTGTTATTTCATGAAAAACACTCAAGAAAGCAGGAATAAAAGGAAATTTGCTCAATATGGAAAAGAGTAGTACAGAAAGCCACAGCAAACATCCTGCTCAACGTTAAAGACTGAAAGATTTACTCCTGAAATCAGGAACAGGGCCAGGAAGCTGGCCTTCATCACCGTTACTCAATAGTGTACTGGAAGTTCTACCCAGAATCTTGAGGAAAGAAAGAAAAGGCATCCATGGGTGAATGGAAAAATTAAAACCGTGTCTCTTCACAGAACCTAGGTCACATCATCTTATATATAAAACTAACTATAATCATAAAGAAATTATTTGAGCTAATCAACTCATTAATAAGCAAAGTTATCGAACAAAAGATCAATTCATGAACATCTATCTTATATGCATACGCTGGCAAAAAATAATCTGAAAAAGAATTTATGAGAACAATTCCATTTTTAATAATGTCAACATCAAGATTTAGGAGTATATTTAATCAAGGTACAAGACTTGTTTTTATGTATGTAAAGTTGTATGTTTGAAATTACTGGAAAGTCAATTACTTTTCAAAACATCATGTATGTCAACAGCATGCCAGAAAAGCAGAGAAAACATCAAACTTCCATATAGAAGCCAAGCCTTACCCGAATCCAGTTCACCCAAAGTCCACATGTCATTTAGAGGCACTGTGGGAAGGTTATATTAGGAGCCGCTGTCCTCCGTGTTGTGGACGACCTGGATATGGTAGAAACAGTGGGATTTTTGAATTCCAATTTTCCACTTCAGTCCACAAAAAAACTATGAGAACTAATAAATCAATTCAGTAAAGTTGCAAAATCAATACACAGAAATCACTTGCCTTTCTAAACACTAATAATGAACCATCAGAAAGAGAAAGAAAGCAACCCTATTTACAACTGCATCAAAAAGAACAAAATACCTGGGAATAAAGTCAACCAAGGAGGTGAAAGACCTGCACACTGAAAACTTGAAGACATTGATGAAGACATTGCAAAACACACCAATAAATGGAAAGATATCCTGTTCTCATGGAATGGAACAATTAATATTGTTAAAATATCCATGCTACCCAAAGCAGTGGACACAGTGAATGCAATCCCTCCCAAAATTCCATGGTATTTTCCCCCAAAATAGAGCAAATCCTCCTAATATCTGTGGGGAACCACAAAGGACCCCAAATAGCCAAAGAAACCCTGAAAAAAGAGAACGGGCTGGAGGCATCTCCCTCCCTGACGTCACACTCTGCTGAGAAGCTACAGTCACCAAAACAGTGTGGAACTGGCTCAAAACCGGCACAGGGACCAGAGGAACAGGACAGAGAGACCAGAATTCAACCCACACGGACGGGGTCGGTGAATTTATGACACAGGGACCAAGGACACACCAAGGAGCACGACACGCCCCACGATAAAAGGTGCTGGGAAAACTGGACGCCCCATAACTCACGCTGGCTACCCTGCACACAAACCTGACCAAACACCCAGCTTTCCACGCCAAGCCCTCCCTCGCTCACACGAAGACGGACCCCCTCAACGGTCAGCCGCCCACAGGAAGCTTCTCCCCACTTTTCCTCACCGTGTCTTCACCTTTTCCTCAGGCATCACCTGGGTCCTCAGGAAACCTAGTTCCCTAGTCAGCGTGGAGGCAGCCCCACTTTGTCCTGAAGCCTAAACCCCAGCGAGTCCTAAAGAGACGGAGACCGAGCTCCTCTCAGCAGAGACGCTGAGCCGGGCGTCCTACCCGAAGGCCCCCGCCCCCGCGCCAGAGGAGGCTCAACTCCTCTCAGCTGCCCTCACAATCGAGTTCGCAGGGAACGAGCATGCGCTGTGGGTCAGAGAGGCGAACTCGGCGCCACCCTGTGGTCAGTGCAGGAAGTGCAGGCCGCGCCTCCCTCACAGGTCACTGGAGGCAGCGTGCCCTACTGACAGGACTGCTGAATCCATTCAACTGGAAATTCCAACGAAAATGGAGTCTCTATCCCAAAAGTTTTCTAAAAGTAGTTAAGGAACAATTAATTGGAAACCATTTGGAATGAAGTGAATGTAGATGCAAACTTTACAACTTATACCAAATTCACTCAAAGTTATTCAGAGGCAAATTTTATTTGAGTTTATAATTTATTTTTGGCTGCGTTGGGTCTTCGCTGCTGCATGTGGGCTTTCTCTAGTTGCGTCGAGCGGGGCTACTCTTCGTTGTGGTGCACGGGCTTCTCATTGCGGTGGCTTCTCTTGTGGGCGAGCACGGGCTCTGGCGCGCAGGCTTCAGTAGTTATGCCGCGCAGGCTTGGTTGCTCTGAGGCATGTGGGATCTTCCCGGACCAGGGCTCGACCCCGTGTCCCCTGCATTGGCAGGCGGACTCTTAACCACTGCGTCACCAGGGAAGTCCCCACAGACAAATTTTAAATACAAAACTATTCAAGGGGCTTCCCTGGTGGCGCAGTGGTTGAGAATCTGCCTGCTAATGCAGGGGACACAGGTTCGAGCCCTGGTCTGGGAAGATCCCACGTGCCGCGGAGCAACTAGCCCCGTGAGCCACAACTACTGAGCCTGCGCGTCTGGAGCCTGTGCTCCGCAACAAGGGAGGCCGCGATAGTGAGAGGTCCGTGCACCGCGATAAAGAGTGGCACCCGCTTGCCACAACTAGAGAAAGCCTTCGCACAGAAACGAAGACCCAACACAGCCAAAAATAAATTAATTAATTCATCAATTTTTAAAAAAAAGCTGTCTCTCAAATTTAACTTCCAGAATATATTCAGGAAAAACGCATATGCCCTTTTTGGCCAACCAAAGAAGCGGGCGATGCAAATCAACACTACAAAGAGGTATCACTTCGAATCAGAAAAAAGGACCATCCTCACAAAGGGTAAAAACCAGATATGCAGGACAAGGAGAGGAGAAAAGGGAGCCTTGTTACGCTGAAGGGGGGAATGTAAATGGCCAACGGCCACTCTGGAGAAGTGTGCTGTGTTTCCTGAAACATCTAAAAAACAGAGCTACAAAGCATAGGGCGCTTCCACTCATGGGCCTATATGTTGGAAAAACCAAAAATCCACAGGACGCAGGCACCCCGTTTACTGCTGCTATGTTTACAACAGCCTCGACTTGGGTACAACTTCATAGTCCTTGGAAGGAAAAAACGGTGAAAGAAAATTTGGTACTTAAGCACAACGGAATATTACTCAGCCCTGAAATCAATGAAATGAGGCCAGCTGCAGCAACTCAGGGGGACTTATGTATCGTCATTGAGAGTGAAATATGTTAGACAGCAAGAGAAACTTATCATAAGATATCACTTATAAAGGGAATCTAAAAATCGCCAACCATGAACTGAATTACAAACAGAACACCATCACACATTTACAAAACACACTTACGGCTGCTTAAGGGGAAAGGTGTGGTGCGGTGATGCATAAACCAGGAGGTTGAAATTGGCACAGATACCGTTCCATACGCCAATAATGTAATCGCCAAGACATATTCATTGTTCAAGGAACTGGACTCAGCACACTCTATTCACAGAAAAATCATATATCTGACTACTAGAAACTAGAAAAGAATTTACTGATGTCTCTCTGTAAGTGACTCAGGTGGATGTACAGCACCAAGAAACACAACATTGCAAATCAGCTACACCCCATTATAAAAATTAATTATAAAAAAAGAAAGACAGTGAGAGAGAGAGGAATTCTCACAAAATTCAATCAGGGGCTGTGATGCAACTGGACTGACCACATCTACACTCACAGCTCAATGGGACGTAAGGCTGGACACCCTAACCCTAAACCCTAACCCTAACCCTAACCCTAACCCAACCCTAACCCTACCTTAACCCTAACCCTAACCCAACACTAACCCTAACTGTAAACCTAAACCCTAACCCTATCCCCTAACCCTAACCCAACCCTAAGCCTAAACCTAACCCCTAGCCCTAGCCCTAGCCCTAACCCTGATCCTAACCCCTAACCCTTAACCCCTAACCCCTAACCCTACCGAAGTTCACAAGTAAACTTCTCGCCCACCTGGAGAGAGTGATTTAATTTGAAAGAGTAAAGACCCAATCAGCTCAGTAATTGGCCACGGGGGCTGGAGGGGCCAAGGCTAACCTGAGCTGGAGGAACGTGGGTGCCTGCCTGGATGCTCAGAGGCCAAGGGCTGTCCTGAGACCTGCTTGGACACCCGTGCAGATGGAACAAAGGATCCGCCCAGTCCCAAGAGGGCCCCACCGGCCCTCACGAACGCAACACCAGACTTCCCTGGTGGCGCAGTGGTTAAGAATTCACCTGCCAATGCAGGGGACACGGGTTTGAGCCCTGGTCCGGGAAGATCCCACATGCTGTGGAGCAACTAAGCCCGTGCACCACAACTACTGAGCCTACGCTCTAGAACCCGCAAGCCCCGACTGCTGAAGCCCACGCGCTTAGAGCCTGTGCTCTGCCACAAGAGAAGCCACCGCAATGAGAAGCCCCCACTCGCCGCAACTAGAGAAAGCCTCCGTGCAGCAATGCAGACCCAACACAGCCCAAAATTAATTAATTAAGGGAAAAAAAAAAGGCAGCACCTGGGGGCTGGCAGACTGATGCACCGAGTCTTACATCACGTCTACTTAGTATCCTGCATGTCAGGGCCATGCTGGACCTGGGGCTGCCCAGACAGAGTGGGGCCTGCATCACCCTTCCCAGGAGGGAGGGTGGAGGGAAACCCTGCATGACCTCTGAGGCCCTAAGAACCCTTGACTAAGGCTGAGCTCAATTTGAAACAGTGGGTGACCAGAGCAGACATTTCATTCATCTATCAATGAGAATCCAGCACTGGAGGAGCAGAAAACAATGGCCTCGCTCAACCTTGACGCTAATCCTGACATGGACCCTAACCCTAAACTCTGATCCTGACCCTAAGCCCTGACCTAACCTTAGCCTAACCCGTACCCTAAACCTGTACCTTACCCTAACCCATGCTCTACCCGCATCCTACCTGTACCCCAATTCTCACCCATACCCTAACACCCACTCTAACACAGAACCCTAACACCCTGAGACCAAAACCATAAACCTTAACCAATAAGCTAAACCATAACCATAACCAAACCATAAAATATAGTCATTAACCATACCCATAAATAACTCATTAACCATAAAACTTAAACCATAACAGCAACCATAAACCATACACAGCCCCAACCCTCACACCAGCCCCAGCCCTAATGCTAACCCTCCAAACCACTTATACCAAGCCAAGTCTAATCAGATTATACAAATACATCTTGAAAAAGAAAACTGGGGAATACTCTGGTGGCCCAGCGGTTAGGACTCTGTGCTTTCACTGCCAAGGGCTCGGGTTCGATCCCTGACTGGGGAACTAAGATCCCACAAGCCATGGGACGTGGCCAAAATAAATAAATAATTAAAATGAAATAAAACCACTATTTTAAAAAAGATTTTAAAAATAAAGGAAAAAAACAAGAAAACTACCCCAGTACAACTTATAAATAGGAATGTAAAAATCTATCACACAATAATAGCAACATGAAACCAACAGAACTTTAAATGGATAATGCCATAAGCAAGTATCTCTACACCAGGAATTTCAGGTTGCTCAACATATGAAAAGTAAGCAATGTATTCAACCACAATAATGGTGTGAAGTAAAAACACATAATCATATCAATTAATGCAAAAAGTCTACAATGAAAATCCAGTGTTATTTCATGAAAAACACTCAAGAAAGCAGGAATAAAAGGAAATTTGCTCAATATGGAAAAGAGTAGTACAGAAAGCCACAGCAAACATCCTGCTCAACGTTAAAGACTGAAAGATTTACTCCTGAAATCAGGAACAGGGCCAGGAAGCTGGCCTTCATCACCGTTACTCAATAGTGTACTGGAAGTTCTACCCAGAATCTTGAGGAAAGAAAGAAAAGGCATCCATGGGTGAATGGAAAAATTAAAACCGTGTCTCTTCACAGAACCTAGGTCACATCATCTTATATATAAAACTAACTATAATCATAAAGAAATTATTTGAGCTAATCAACTCATTAATAAGCAAAGTTATCGAACAAAAGATCAATTCATGAACATCTATCTTATATGCATACGCTGGCAAAAAATAATCTGAAAAAGAATTTATGAGAACAATTCCATTTTTAATAATGTCAACATCAAGATTTAGGAGTATATTTAATCAAGGTACAAGACTTGTTTTTATGTATGTAAAGTTGTATGTTTGAAATTACTGGAAAGTCAATTACTTTTCAAAACATCATGTATGTCAACAGCATGCCAGAAAAGCAGAGAAAACATCAAACTTCCATATAGAAGCCAAGCCTTACCCGAATCCAGTTCACCCAAAGTCCACATGTCATTTAGAGGCACTGTGGGAAGGTTATATTAGGAGCCGCTGTCCTCCGTGTTGTGGACGACCTGGATATGGTAGAAACAGTGGGATTTTTGAATTCCAATTTTCCACTTCAGTCCACAAAAAAACTATGAGAACTAATAAATCAATTCAGTAAAGTTGCAAAATCAATACACAGAAATCACTTGCCTTTCTAAACACTAATAATGAACCATCAGAAAGAGAAAGAAAGCAACCCTATTTACAACTGCATCAAAAAGAACAAAATACCTGGGAATAAAGTCAACCAAGGAGGTGAAAGACCTGCACACTGAAAACTTGAAGACATTGATGAAGACATTGCAAAACACACCAATAAATGGAAAGATATCCTGTTCTCATGGAATGGAACAATTAATATTGTTAAAATATCCATGCTACCCAAAGCAGTGGACACAGTGAATGCAATCCCTCCCAAAATTCCATGGTATTTTCCCCCAAAATAGAGCAAATCCTCCTAATATCTGTGGGGAACCACAAAGGACCCCAAATAGCCAAAGAAACCCTGAAAAAAGAGAACGGGCTGGAGGCATCTCCCTCCCTGACGTCACACTCTGCTGAGAAGCTACAGTCACCAAAACAGTGTGGAACTGGCTCAAAACCGGCACAGGGACCAGAGGAACAGGACAGAGAGACCAGAATTCAACCCACACGGACGGGGTCGGTGAATTTATGACACAGGGACCAAGGACACACCAAGGAGCACGACACGCCCCACGATAAAAGGTGCTGGGAAAACTGGACGCCCCATAACTCACGCTGGCTACCCTGCACACAAACCTGACCAAACACCCAGCTTTCCACGCCAAGCCCTCCCTCGCTCACACGAAGACGGACCCCCTCAACGGTCAGCCGCCCACAGGAAGCTTCTCCCCACTTTTCCTCACCGTGTCTTCACCTTTTCCTCAGGCATCACCTGGGTCCTCAGGAAACCTAGTTCCCTAGTCAGCGTGGAGGCAGCCCCACTTTGTCCTGAAGCCTAAACCCCAGCGAGTCCTAAAGAGACGGAGACCGAGCTCCTCTCAGCAGAGACGCTGAGCCGGGCGTCCTACCCGAAGGCCCCCGCCCCCGCGCCTGAGGAGGCTCAACTCCTCTCAGCTGCCCTCACAATCGAGTTCGCAGGGAACGAGCATGCGCTGTGGGTCAGAGAGGCGAACTCGGCGCCACCCTGTGGTCAGTGCAGGAAGTGCAGGCCGCGCCTCCCTCACAGGTCACTGGAGGCAGCGTGCCCTACTGACAGGACTGCTGAATCCATTCAACTGGAAATTCCAACGAAAATGGAGTCTCTATCCCAAAAGTTTTCTAAAAGTAGTTAAGGAACAATTAATTGGAAACCATTTGGAATGAAGTGAATGTAGATGCAAACTTTACAACTTATACCAAATTCACTCAAAGTTATTCAGAGGCAAATTTTATTTGAGTTTATAATTTATTTTTGGCTGCGTTGGGTCTTCGCTGCTGCATGTGGGCTTTCTCTAGTTGCGTCGAGCGGGGCTACTCTTCGTTGTGGTGCACGGGCTTCTCATTGCGGTGGCTTCTCTTGTGGGCGAGCACGGGCTCTGGCGCGCAGGCTTCAGTAGTTATGCCGCGCAGGCTTGGTTGCTCTGAGGCATGTGGGATCTTCCCGGACCAGGGCTCGACCCCGTGTCCCCTGCATTGGCAGGCGGACTCTTAACCACTGCGTCACCAGGGAAGTCCCCACAGACAAATTTTAAATACAAAACTATTCAAGGGGCTTCCCTGGTGGCGCAGTGGTTGAGAATCTGCCTGCTAATGCAGGGGACACAGGTTCGAGCCCTGGTCTGGGAAGATCCCACGTGCCGCGGAGCAACTAGCCCCGTGAGCCACAACTACTGAGCCTGCGCGTCTGGAGCCTGTGCTCCGCAACAAGGGAGGCCGCGATAGTGAGAGGTCCGTGCACCGCGATAAAGAGTGGCACCCGCTTGCCACAACTAGAGAAAGCCTTCGCACAGAAACGAAGACCCAACACAGCCAAAAATAAATTAATTAATTCATCAATTTTTAAAAAAAAGCTGTCTCTCAAATTTAACTTCCAGAATATATTCAGGAAAAACGCATATGCCCTTTTTGGCCAACCAAAGAAGCGGGCGATGCAAATCAACACTACAAAGAGGTATCACTTCGAATCAGAAAAAAGGACCATCCTCACAAAGGGTAAAAACCAGATATGCAGGACAAGGAGAGGAGAAAAGGGAGCCTTGTTACGCTGAAGGGGGGAATGTAAATGGCCAACGGCCACTCTGGAGAAGTGTGCTGTGTTTCCTGAAACATCTAAAAAACAGAGCTACAAAGCATAGGGCGCTTCCACTCATGGGCCTATATGTTGGAAAAACCAAAAATCCACAGGACGCAGGCACCCCGTTTACTGCTGCTATGTTTACAACAGCCTCGACTTGGGTACAACTTCATAGTCCTTGGAAGGAAAAAACGGTGAAAGAAAATTTGGTACTTAAGCACAACGGAATATTACTCAGCCCTGAAATCAATGAAATGAGGCCAGCTGCAGCAACTCAGGGGGACTTATGTATCGTCATTGAGAGTGAAATATGTTAGACAGCAAGAGAAACTTATCATAAGATATCACTTATAAAGGGAATCTAAAAATCGCCAACCATGAACTGAATTACAAACAGAACACCATCACACATTTACAAAACACACTTACGGCTGCTTAAGGGGAAAGGTGTGGTGCGGTGATGCATAAACCAGGAGGTTGAAATTGGCACAGATACCGTTCCATACGCCAATAATGTAATCGCCAAGACATATTCATTGTTCAAGGAACTGGACTCAGCACACTCTATTCACAGAAAAATCATATATCTGACTACTAGAAACTAGAAAAGAATTTACTGATGTCTCTCTGTAAGTGACTCAGGTGGATGTACAGCACCAAGAAACACAACATTGCAAATCAGCTACACCCCATTATAAAAATTAATTATAAAAAAAGAAAGACAGTGAGAGAGAGAGGAATTCTCACAAAATTCAATCAGGGGCTGTGATGCAACTGGACTGACCACATCTACACTCACAGCTCAATGGGACGTAAGGCTGGACACCCTAACCCTAAACCCTAACCCTAACCCTAACCCTAACCCAACCCTAACCCTACCTTAACCCTAACCCTAACCCAACACTAACCCTAACTGTAAACCTAAACCCTAACCCTATCCCCTAACCCTAACCCAACCCTAAGCCTAAACCTAACCCCTAGCCCTAGCCCTAGCCCTAACCCTGATCCTAACCCCTAACCCTTAACCCCTAACCCCTAACCCTACCGAAGTTCACAAGTAAACTTCTCGCCCACCTGGAGAGAGTGATTTAATTTGAAAGAGTAAAGACCCAATCAGCTCAGTAATTGGCCACGGGGGCTGGAGGGGCCAAGGCTAACCTGAGCTGGAGGAACGTGGGTGCCTGCCTGGATGCTCAGAGGCCAAGGGCTGTCCTGAGACCTGCTTGGACACCCGTGCAGATGGAACAAAGGATCCGCCCAGTCCCAAGAGGGCCCCACCGGCCCTCACGAACGCAACACCAGACTTCCCTGGTGGCGCAGTGGTTAAGAATTCACCTGCCAATGCAGGGGACACGGGTTTGAGCCCTGGTCCGGGAAGATCCCACATGCTGTGGAGCAACTAAGCCCGTGCACCACAACTACTGAGCCTACGCTCTAGAACCCGCAAGCCCCGACTGCTGAAGCCCACGCGCTTAGAGCCTGTGCTCTGCCACAAGAGAAGCCACCGCAATGAGAAGCCCCCACTCGCCGCAACTAGAGAAAGCCTCCGTGCAGCAATGCAGACCCAACACAGCCCAAAATTAATTAATTAAGGGAAAAAAAAAAGGCAGCACCTGGGGGCTGGCAGACTGATGCACCGAGTCTTACATCACGTCTACTTAGTATCCTGCATGTCAGGGCCATGCTGGACCTGGGGCTGCCCAGACAGAGTGGGGCCTGCATCACCCTTCCCAGGAGGGAGGGTGGAGGGAAACCCTGCATGACCTCTGAGGCCCTAAGAACCCTTGACTAAGGCTGAGCTCAATTTGAAACAGTGGGTGACCAGAGCAGACATTTCATTCATCTATCAATGAGAATCCAGCACTGGAGGAGCAGAAAACAATGGCCTCGCTCAACCTTGACGCTAATCCTGACATGGACCCTAACCCTAAACTCTGATCCTGACCCTAAGCCCTGACCTAACCTTAGCCTAACCCGTACCCTAAACCTGTACCTTACCCTAACCCATGCTCTACCCGCATCCTACCTGTACCCCAATTCTCACCCATACCCTAACACCCACTCTAACACAGAACCCTAACACCCTGAGACCAAAACCATAAACCTTAACCAATAAGCTAAACCATAACCATAACCAAACCATAAAATATAGTCATTAACCATACCCATAAATAACTCATTAACCATAAAACTTAAACCATAACAGCAACCATAAACCATACACAGCCCCAACCCTCACACCAGCCCCAGCCCTAATGCTAACCCTCCAAACCACTTATACCAAGCCAAGTCTAATCAGATTATACAAATACATCTTGAAAAAGAAAACTGGGGAATACTCTGGTGGCCCAGCGGTTAGGACTCTGTGCTTTCACTGCCAAGGGCTCGGGTTCGATCCCTGACTGGGGAACTAAGATCCCACAAGCCATGGGACGTGGCCAAAATAAATAAATAATTAAAATGAAATAAAACCACTATTTTAAAAAAGATTTTAAAAATAAAGGAAAAAAACAAGAAAACTACCCCAGTACAACTTATAAATAGGAATGTAAAAATCTATCACACAATAATAGCAACATGAAACCAACAGAACTTTAAATGGATAATGCCATAAGCAAGTATCTCTACACCAGGAATTTCAGGTTGCTCAACATATGAAAAGTAAGCAATGTATTCAACCACAATAATGGTGTGAAGTAAAAACACATAATCATATCAATTAATGCAAAAAGTCTACAATGAAAATCCAGTGTTATTTCATGAAAAACACTCAAGAAAGCAGGAATAAAAGGAAATTTGCTCAATATGGAAAAGAGTAGTACAGAAAGCCACAGCAAACATCCTGCTCAACGTTAAAGACTGAAAGATTTACTCCTGAAATCAGGAACAGGGCCAGGAAGCTGGCCTTCATCACCGTTACTCAATAGTGTACTGGAAGTTCTACCCAGAATCTTGAGGAAAGAAAGAAAAGGCATCCATGGGTGAATGGAAAAATTAAAACCGTGTCTCTTCACAGAACCTAGGTCACATCATCTTATATATAAAACTAACTATAATCATAAAGAAATTATTTGAGCTAATCAACTCATTAATAAGCAAAGTTATCGAACAAAAGATCAATTCATGAACATCTATCTTATATGCATACGCTGGCAAAAAATAATCTGAAAAAGAATTTATGAGAACAATTCCATTTTTAATAATGTCAACATCAAGATTTAGGAGTATATTTAATCAAGGTACAAGACTTGTTTTTATGTATGTAAAGTTGTATGTTTGAAATTACTGGAAAGTCAATTACTTTTCAAAACATCATGTATGTCAACAGCATGCCAGAAAAGCAGAGAAAACATCAAACTTCCATATAGAAGCCAAGCCTTACCCGAATCCAGTTCACCCAAAGTCCACATGTCATTTAGAGGCACTGTGGGAAGGTTATATTAGGAGCCGCTGTCCTCCGTGTTGTGGACGACCTGGATATGGTAGAAACAGTGGGATTTTTGAATTCCAATTTTCCACTTCAGTCCACAAAAAAACTATGAGAACTAATAAATCAATTCAGTAAAGTTGCAAAATCAATACACAGAAATCACTTGCCTTTCTAAACACTAATAATGAACCATCAGAAAGAGAAAGAAAGCAACCCTATTTACAACTGCATCAAAAAGAACAAAATACCTGGGAATAAAGTCAACCAAGGAGGTGAAAGACCTGCACACTGAAAACTTGAAGACATTGATGAAGACATTGCAAAACACACCAATAAATGGAAAGATATCCTGTTCTCATGGAATGGAACAATTAATATTGTTAAAATATCCATGCTACCCAAAGCAGTGGACACAGTGAATGCAATCCCTCCCAAAATTCCATGGTATTTTCCCCCAAAATAGAGCAAATCCTCCTAATATCTGTGGGGAACCACAAAGGACCCCAAATAGCCAAAGAAACCCTGAAAAAAGAGAACGGGCTGGAGGCATCTCCCTCCCTGACGTCACACTCTGCTGAGAAGCTACAGTCACCAAAACAGTGTGGAACTGGCTCAAAACCGGCACAGGGACCAGAGGAACAGGACAGAGAGACCAGAATTCAACCCACACGGACGGGGTCGGTGAATTTATGACACAGGGACCAAGGACACACCAAGGAGCACGACACGCCCCACGATAAAAGGTGCTGGGAAAACTGGACGCCCCATAACTCACGCTGGCTACCCTGCACACAAACCTGACCAAACACCCAGCTTTCCACGCCAAGCCCTCCCTCGCTCACACGAAGACGGACCCCCTCAACGGTCAGCCGCCCACAGGAAGCTTCTCCCCACTTTTCCTCACCGTGTCTTCACCTTTTCCTCAGGCATCACCTGGGTCCTCAGGAAACCTAGTTCCCTAGTCAGCGTGGAGGCAGCCCCACTTTGTCCTGAAGCCTAAACCCCAGCGAGTCCTAAAGAGACGGAGACCGAGCTCCTCTCAGCAGAGACGCTGAGCCGGGCGTCCTACCCGAAGGCCCCCGCCCCCGCGCCAGAGGAGGCTCAACTCCTCTCAGCTGCCCTCACAATCGAGTTCGCAGGGAACGAGCATGCGCTGTGGGTCAGAGAGGCGAACTCGGCGCCACCCTGTGGTCAGTGCAGGAAGTGCAGGCCGCGCCTCCCTCACAGGTCACTGGAGGCAGCGTGCCCTACTGACAGGACTGCTGAATCCATTCAACTGGAAATTCCAACGAAAATGGAGTCTCTATCCCAAAAGTTTTCTAAAAGTAGTTAAGGAACAATTAATTGGAAACCATTTGGAATGAAGTGAATGTAGATGCAAACTTTACAACTTATACCAAATTCACTCAAAGTTATTCAGAGGCAAATTTTATTTGAGTTTATAATTTATTTTTGGCTGCGTTGGGTCTTCGCTGCTGCATGTGGGCTTTCTCTAGTTGCGTCGAGCGGGGCTACTCTTCGTTGTGGTGCACGGGCTTCTCATTGCGGTGGCTTCTCTTGTGGGCGAGCACGGGCTCTGGCACGCAGGCTTCAGTAGTTATGCCGCGCAGGCTTGGTTGCTCTGAGGCATGTGGGATCTTCCCGGACCAGGGCTCGACCCCGTGGCCCCTGCATTGGCAGGCGGACTCTTAACCACTGCGTCACCAGGGAAGTCCCCACAGACAAATTTTAAATACAAAACTATTCAAGGGGCTTCCCTGGTGGCGCAGTGGTTGAGAATCTGCCTGCTAATGCAGGGGACACAGGTTCGAGCCCTGGTCTGGGAAGATCCCACATGCCGCGGAGCAACTAGCCCCGTGAGCCACAACTACTGAGCCTGCGCGTCTGGAGCCTGTGCTCCGCAACAAGGGAGGCCGCGATAGTGAGAGGTCCGTGCACCGCGATAAAGAGTGGCACCCGCTTGCCACAACTAGAGAAAGCCTTTGCACAGAAACGAAGACCCAACACAGCCAAAAATAAATTAATTAATTCATCAATTTTAAAAAAAAAGCTGTCTCTCAAATTTAACTTCCAGAATATATTCAGGAAAAACGCATATGCCCTTTTTGGCCAACCAAAGAAGCGGGCGATGCAAATCAACACTACAAAGAGGTATCACTTCGAATCAGAAAAAAGGACCATCCTCACAAAGGGTAAAAACCAGATATGCAGGACAAGGAGAGGAGAAAAGGGAGCCTTGTTACGCTGAAGGGGGGAATGTAAATGGCCAACGGCCACTCTGGAGAAGTGTGCTGTGTTTCCTGAAACATCTAAAAAACAGAGCTACAAAGCATAGGGCGCTTCCACTCATGGGCCTATATGTTGGCAAAACCAAAAATCCACAGGACGCAGGCACCCCGTTTACTGCTGCTATGTTTACAACAGCCTCGACTTGGGTACAACTTCATAGTCCTTGGAAGGAAAAAACGGTGAAAGAAAATTTGGTACTTAAGCACAACGGAATATTACTCAGCCCTGAAATCAATGAAATGAGGCCAGTTACAGCAACTCAGGGGGACTTATGTATCGTCATTGAGAGTGAAATAAGTTAGACAGCAAGAGAAACTTATCATAAGATATCACTTATAAAGGGAATCTAAAAATCGCCAACCGTGAACTGAATTACAAACAGAACACCATCAGACATTTACAAAACACACTTACGGCTGCTTAAGGGGAAAAGTGTGGTGCGTTGATGCATAAACCAGGAGGTTGAAATTGGCACAGATACCGTTCCATACGCCAATAATGTAATCGCCAAGACATATTCATTGTTCAAGGAACTGGACTCAGCACACTCTATTCACAGAAAAAACATATATCTGACTACTGGAACCTAGAAAAGAATTTATTGATGTCTCTCTGTAAGTGACTCAGGTGGATGTACAGCACCAAGAAACACAACATTGCAAATCAGCTACACCCCATTATAAAAATTAATTATAAAAAAAGAAAGACAGTGAGAGAGAGAGGAATTCTCACAAAATTCAATCAGGGGCTGTGATGCAACTGGACTGACCACATCTACACTCACAGCTCAATGGGACGTAAGGCTGGACACCCTAACCCTAAACCCTAACCCTAACCCTAACCCTAACCCAACCCTAACCCTACCTTAACCCTAACCCTAACCCAACACTAACCCTAACCGTAAACCTAAACCCTAACCCTATCCCCTAACCCTAACCCAACCCTAAGCCTAAACCTAACCCCTAGCCCTAGCCCTAGCCCTAACCCTGATCCTAACCCCTAACCCTTAACCCCTAACCCCTAACCCTACCGAAGTTCACAAGTAAACTTCTCGCCCACCTGGAGAGAGTGATTTAATTTGAAAGAGTAAAGACCCAATCAGCTCAGTAATTGGCCACGGGGGCTGGAGGGGCCAAGGCTAACCTGAGCTGGAGGAACGTGGGTGCCTGCCTGGATGCTCAGAGGCCAAGGGCTGTCCTGAAACCTGCTTGGACACCCGTGCAGATGGAACAAAGGATCCGCCCAGTCCCAAGAGGGCCCCACCGGCCCTCACGAACGCAACACCAGACTTCCCTGGTGGCGCAGTGGTTAAGAATTCACCTGCCAATGCAGGGGACACGGGTTTGAGCCCTGGTCCGGGAAGATCCCACATGCTGTGGAGCAACTAAGCCCGTGCACCACAACTACTGAGCCTACGCTCTAGAACCCGCAAGCCCCGACTGCTGAAGCCCACGCGCTTAGAGCCTGTGCTCTGCCACAAGAGAAGCCACCGCAATGAGAAGCCCCCACTCGCCGCAACTAGAGAAAGCCTCCGTGCAGCAATGCAGACCCAACACAGCCCAAAATTAATTAATTAAGGGGAAAAAAAAAAGGCAGCACCTGGGGGCTGGCAGACTGATGCACCGAGTCTTACATCACGTCTACTTAGTATCCTGCATGTCAGGGCCATGCTGGACCTGGGGCTGCCCAGACAGAGTGGGGCCTGCATCACCCTTCCCAGGAGGGAGGGTGGAGGGAAACCCTGCATGACCTCTGAGGCCCTAAGAACCCTTGACTAAGGCTGAGCTCAATTTGAAACAGTGGGTGACCAGAGCAGACATTTCATTCATCTATCAATCAGAATCCAGCACTGGAGGAGCAGCAAACAATGGCCTCGCTCAACCTTGACGCTAATCCTGACATGGACCCTAACCCTAAACTCTGATCCTGACCCTAAGCCCTGACCTAACCTTAGCCTAACCCGTACCCTAAACCTGTACCTTACCCTAACCCATGCTCTACCCGCATCCTACCTGTACCCCAATTCTCACCCATACCCTAACACCCACTCTAACACAGAACCCTAACACCCTGAGACCAAAACCATAAACCTTAACCAATAAGCTAAACCATAACCATAACCAAACCATAAAATATAGTCATTAACCATACCCATAAATAACTCATTAACCATAAAACTTAAACCATAACAGCAACCATAAACCATACACAGCCCCAACCCTCACACCAGCCCCAGCCCTAATGCTAACCCTCCAAACCACTTATACCAAGCCAAGTCTAATCAGATTATACAAATACATCTTGAAAAAGAAAACTGGGGAATACTCTGGTGGCCCAGCGGTTAGGACTCTGTGCTTTCACTGCCAAGGGCTCGGGTTCGATCCCTGACTGGGGAACTAAGATCCCACAAGCCATGGGACGTGGCCAAAATAAATAAATAATTAAAATGAAATAAAACCACTATTTTAAAAAAGATTTTAAAAATAAAGGAAAAAAACAAGAAAACTACCCCAGTACAACTTATAAATAGGAATGTAAAAATCTATCACACAATAATAGCAACATGAAACCAACAGAACTTTAAATGGATAATGCCATAAGCAAGTATCTCTACACCAGGAATTTCAGGTTGCTCAACATATGAAAAGTAAGCAATGTATTCAACCACAATAATGGTGTGAAGTAAAAACACATAATCATATCAATTAATGCAAAAAGTCTACAATGAAAATCCAGTGTTATTTCATGAAAAACACTCAAGAAAGCAGGAATAAAAGGAAATTTGCTCAATATGGAAAAGAGTAGTACAGAAAGCCACAGCAAACATCCTGCTCAACGTTAAAGACTGAAAGATTTACTCCTGAAATCAGGAACAGGGCCAGGAAGCTGGCCTTCATCACCGTTACTCAATAGTGTACTGGAAGTTCTACCCAGAATCTTGAGGAAAGAAAGAAAAGGCATCCATGGGTGAATGGAAAAATTAAAACCGTGTCTCTTCACAGAACCTAGGTCACATCATCTTATATATAAAACTAACTATAATCATAAAGAAATTATTTGAGCTAATCAACTCATTAATAAGCAAAGTTATCGAACAAAAGATCAATTCATGAACATCTATCTTATATGCATACGCTGGCAAAAAATAATCTGAAAAAGAATTTATGAGAACAATTCCATTTTTAATAATGTCAACATCAAGATTTAGGAGTATATTTAATCAAGGTACAAGACTTGTTTTTATGTATGTAAAGTTGTATGTTTGAAATTACTGGAAAGTCAATTACTTTTCAAAACATCATGTATGTCAACAGCATGCCAGAAAAGCAGAGAAAACATCAAACTTCCATATAGAAGCCAAGCCTTACCCGAATCCAGTTCACCCAAAGTCCACATGTCATTTAGAGGCACTGTGGGAAGGTTATATTAGGAGCCGCTGTCCTCCGTGTTGTGGACGACCTGGATATGGTAGAAACAGTGGGATTTTTGAATTCCAATTTTCCACTTCAGTCCACAAAAAAACTATGAGAACTAATAAATCAATTCAGTAAAGTTGCAAAATCAATACACAGAAATCACTTGCCTTTCTAAACACTAATAATGAACCATCAGAAAGAGAAAGAAAGCAACCCTATTTACAACTGCATCAAAAAGAACAAAATACCTGGGAATAAAGTCAACCAAGGAGGTGAAAGACCTGCACACTGAAAACTTGAAGACATTGATGAAGACATTGCAAAACACACCAATAAATGGAAAGATATCCTGTTCTCATGGAATGGAACAATTAATATTGTTAAAATATCCATGCTACCCAAAGCAGTGGACACAGTGAATGCAATCCCTCCCAAAATTCCATGGTATTTTCCCCCAAAATAGAGCAAATCCTCCTAATATCTGTGGGGAACCACAAAGGACCCCAAATAGCCAAAGAAACCCTGAAAAAAGAGAACGGGCTGGAGGCATCTCCCTCCCTGACGTCACACTCTGCTGAGAAGCTACAGTCACCAAAACAGTGTGGAACTGGCTCAAAACGGGCGCAGGGACCAGAGGAACAGGACAGAGAGACCAGAATTCAACCCACACGGACGGGGTCGGTGAATTTATGACACAGGGACCAAGGGCACACCAAGGAGCACGACACTCCCCACGATAAATGGTGCTGGGAAAACTGGACGCCCCATAACTCACGCTGGCTACCCTGCACACAAACCTGACCAAACACCCAGCTTTCCACGCCAAGCCCTCCCTCGCTCACACGAAGACGGACCCCCTCAACGGTCAGCCGCCCACAGGAAGCTTCTCCCCACTTTTCCTCACCGTGTCTTCACCTTTTCCTCAGGCATCACCTGGGTCCTCAGGAAACCTAGTTCCCTAGTCAGCGTGGAGGCAGCCCCACTTTGTCCTGAAGCCTAAACCCCAGCGAGTCCTAAAGAGACGGAGACCGAGCTCCTCTCAGCAGAGACGCTGAGCCGGGCGTCCTACCCGAAGGCCCCCGCCCCCGCGCCAGAGGAGGCTCAACTCCTCTCAGCTGCCCTCACAATCGAGTTCGCAGGGAACGAGCATGCGCTGTGGGTCAGAGAGGCGAACTCGGCGCCACCCTGTGGTCAGTGCAGGAAGTGCAGGCCGCGCCTCCCTCACAGGTCACTGGAGGCAGCGTGCCCTACTGACAGGACTGCTGAATCCATTCAACTGGAAATTCCAACGAAAATGGAGTCTCTATCCCAAAAGTTTTCTAAAAGTAGTTAAGGAACAATTAATTGGAAACCATTTGGAATGAAGTGAATGTAGATGCAAACTTTACAACTTATACCAAATTCACTCAAAGTTATTCAGAGGCAAATTTTATTTGAGTTTATAATTTATTTTTGGCTGCGTTGGGTCTTCGCTGCTGCATGTGGGCTTTCTCTAGTTGCGTCGAGCGGGGCTACTCTTACGTTGTGGTGCACGGGCTTCTCATTGCGGTGGCTTCTCTTGTGGGCGAGCACGGGCTCTGGCGCGCAGGCTTCAGTAGTTATGCCGCGCAGGCTTGGTTGCTCTGAGGCATGTGGGATCTTCCCGGACCAGGGCTCGACCCCGTGTCCCCTGCATTGGCAGGCGGACTCTTAACCACTGCGTCACCAGGGAAGTCCCCACAGACAAATTTTAAATACAAAACTATTCAAGGGGCTTCCCTGGTGGCGCAGTGGTTGAGAATCTGCCTGCTAATGCAGGGGACACAGGTTCGAGCCCTGGTCTGGGAAGATCCCACGTGCCGCGGAGCAACTAGCCCCGTGAGCCACAACTACTGAGCCTGCGCGTCTGGAGCCTGTGCTCCGCAACAAGGGAGGCCGCGATAGTGAGAGGTCCGTGCACCGCGATAAAGAGTGGCACCCGCTTGCCACAACTAGAGAAAGCCTTCGCACAGAAACGAAGACCCAACACAGCCAAAAATAAATTAATTAATTCATCAATTTTTAAAAAAAAGCTGTCTCTCAAATTTAACTTCCAGAATATATTCAGGAAAAACGCATATGCCCTTTTTGGCCAACCAAAGAAGCGGGCGATGCAAATCAACACTACAAAGAGGTATCACTTCGAATCAGAAAAAAGGACCATCCTCACAAAGGGTAAAAACCAGATATGCAGGACAAGGAGAGGAGAAAAGGGAGCCTTGTTACGCTGAAGGGGGGAATGTAAATGGCCAACGGCCACTCTGGAGAAGTGTGCTGTGTTTCCTGAAACATCTAAAAAACAGAGCTACAAAGCATAGGGCGCTTCCACTCATGGGCCTATATGTTGGAAAAACCAAAAATCCACAGGACGCAGGCACCCCGTTTACTGCTGCTATGTTTACAACAGCCTCGACTTGGGTACAACTTCATAGTCCTTGGAAGGAAAAAACGGTGAAAGAAAATTTGGTACTTAAGCACAACGGAATATTACTCAGCCCTGAAATCAATGAAATGAGGCCAGCTGCAGCAACTCAGGGGGACTTATGTATCGTCATTGAGAGTGAAATATGTTAGACAGCAAGAGAAACTTATCATAAGATATCACTTATAAAGGGAATCTAAAAATCGCCAACCATGAACTGAATTACAAACAGAACACCATCACACATTTACAAAACACACTTACGGCTGCTTAAGGGGAAAGGTGTGGTGCGGTGATGCATAAACCAGGAGGTTGAAATTGGCACAGATACCGTTCCATACGCCAATAATGTAATCGCCAAGACATATTCATTGTTCAAGGAACTGGACTCAGCACACTCTATTCACAGAAAAATCATATATCTGACTACTAGAAACTAGAAAAGAATTTACTGATGTCTCTCTGTAAGTGACTCAGGTGGATGTACAGCACCAAGAAACACAACATTGCAAATCAGCTACACCCCATTATAAAAATTAATTATAAAAAAAGAAAGACAGTGAGAGAGAGAGGAATTCTCACAAAATTCAATCAGGGGCTGTGATGCAACTGGACTGACCACATCTACACTCACAGCTCAATGGGACGTAAGGCTGGACACCCTAACCCTAAACCCTAACCCTAACCCTAACCCTAACCCAACCCTAACCCTACCTTAACCCTAACCCTAACCCAACACTAACCCTAACTGTAAACCTAAACCCTAACCCTATCCCCTAACCCTAACCCAACCCTAAGCCTAAACCTAACCCCTAGCCCTAGCCCTAGCCCTAACCCTGATCCTAACCCCTAACCCTTAACCCCTAACCCCTAACCCTACCGAAGTTCACAAGTAAACTTCTCGCCCACCTGGAGAGAGTGATTTAATTTGAAAGAGTAAAGACCCAATCAGCTCAGTAATTGGCCACGGGGGCTGGAGGGGCCAAGGCTAACCTGAGCTGGAGGAACGTGGGTGCCTGCCTGGATGCTCAGAGGCCAAGGGCTGTCCTGAGACCTGCTTGGACACCCGTGCAGATGGAACAAAGGATCCGCCCAGTCCCAAGAGGGCCCCACCGGCCCTCACGAACGCAACACCAGACTTCCCTGGTGGCGCAGTGGTTAAGAATTCACCTGCCAATGCAGGGGACACGGGTTTGAGCCCTGGTCCGGGAAGATCCCACATGCTGTGGAGCAACTAAGCCCGTGCACCACAACTACTGAGCCTACGCTCTAGAACCCGCAAGCCCCGACTGCTGAAGCCCACGCGCTTAGAGCCTGTGCTCTGCCACAAGAGAAGCCACCGCAATGAGAAGCCCCCACTCGCCGCAACTAGAGAAAGCCTCCGTGCAGCAATGCAGACCCAACACAGCCCAAAATTAATTAATTAAGGGAAAAAAAAAAGGCAGCACCTGGGGGCTGGCAGACTGATGCACCGAGTCTTACATCACGTCTACTTAGTATCCTGCATGTCAGGGCCATGCTGGACCTGGGGCTGCCCAGACAGAGTGGGGCCTGCATCACCCTTCCCAGGAGGGAGGGTGGAGGGAAACCCTGCATGACCTCTGAGGCCCTAAGAACCCTTGACTAAGGCTGAGCTCAATTTGAAACAGTGGGTGACCAGAGCAGACATTTCATTCATCTATCAATGAGAATCCAGCACTGGAGGAGCAGAAAACAATGGCCTCGCTCAACCTTGACGCTAATCCTGACATGGACCCTAACCCTAAACTCTGATCCTGACCCTAAGCCCTGACCTAACCTTAGCCTAACCCGTACCCTAAACCTGTACCTTACCCTAACCCATGCTCTACCCGCATCCTACCTGTACCCCAATTCTCACCCATACCCTAACACCCACTCTAACACAGAACCCTAACACCCTGAGACCAAAACCATAAACCTTAACCAATAAGCTAAACCATAACCATAACCAAACCATAAAATATAGTCATTAACCATACCCATAAATAACTCATTAACCATAAAACTTAAACCATAACAGCAACCATAAACCATACACAGCCCCAACCCTCACACCAGCCCCAGCCCTAATGCTAACCCTCCAAACCACTTATACCAAGCCAAGTCTAATCAGATTATACAAATACATCTTGAAAAAGAAAACTGGGGAATACTCTGGTGGCCCAGCGGTTAGGACTCTGTGCTTTCACTGCCAAGGGCTCGGGTTCGATCCCTGACTGGGGAACTAAGATCCCACAAGCCATGGGACGTGGCCAAAATAAATAAATAATTAAAATGAAATAAAACCACTATTTTAAAAAAGATTTTAAAAATAAAGGAAAAAAACAAGAAAACTACCCCAGTACAACTTATAAATAGGAATGTAAAAATCTATCACACAATAATAGCAACATGAAACCAACAGAACTTTAAATGGATAATGCCATAAGCAAGTATCTCTACACCAGGAATTTCAGGTTGCTCAACATATGAAAAGTAAGCAATGTATTCAACCACAATAATGGTGTGAAGTAAAAACACATAATCATATCAATTAATGCAAAAAGTCTACAATGAAAATCCAGTGTTATTTCATGAAAAACACTCAAGAAAGCAGGAATAAAAGGAAATTTGCTCAATATGGAAAAGAGTAGTACAGAAAGCCACAGCAAACATCCTGCTCAACGTTAAAGACTGAAAGATTTACTCCTGAAATCAGGAACAGGGCCAGGAAGCTGGCCTTCATCACCGTTACTCAATAGTGTACTGGAAGTTCTACCCAGAATCTTGAGGAAAGAAAGAAAAGGCATCCATGGGTGAATGGAAAAATTAAAACCGTGTCTCTTCACAGAACCTAGGTCACATCATCTTATATATAAAACTAACTATAATCATAAAGAAATTATTTGAGCTAATCAACTCATTAATAAGCAAAGTTATCGAACAAAAGATCAATTCATGAACATCTATCTTATATGCATACGCTGGCAAAAAATAATCTGAAAAAGAATTTATGAGAACAATTCCATTTTTAATAATGTCAACATCAAGATTTAGGAGTATATTTAATCAAGGTACAAGACTTGTTTTTATGTATGTAAAGTTGTATGTTTGAAATTACTGGAAAGTCAATTACTTTTCAAAACATCATGTATGTCAACAGCATGCCAGAAAAGCAGAGAAAACATCAAACTTCCATATAGAAGCCAAGCCTTACCCGAATCCAGTTCACCCAAAGTCCACATGTCATTTAGAGGCACTGTGGGAAGGTTATATTAGGAGCCGCTGTCCTCCGTGTTGTGGACGACCTGGATATGGTAGAAACAGTGGGATTTTTGAATTCCAATTTTCCACTTCAGTCCACAAAAAAACTATGAGAACTAATAAATCAATTCAGTAAAGTTGCAAAATCAATACACAGAAATCACTTGCCTTTCTAAACACTAATAATGAACCATCAGAAAGAGAAAGAAAGCAACCCTATTTACAACTGCATCAAAAAGAACAAAATACCTGGGAATAAAGTCAACCAAGGAGGTGAAAGACCTGCACACTGAAAACTTGAAGACATTGATGAAGACATTGCAAAACACACCAATAAATGGAAAGATATCCTGTTCTCATGGAATGGAACAATTAATATTGTTAAAATATCCATGCTACCCAAAGCAGTGGACACAGTGAATGCAATCCCTCCCAAAATTCCATGGTATTTTCCCCCAAAATAGAGCAAATCCTCCTAATATCTGTGGGGAACCACAAAGGACCCCAAATAGCCAAAGAAACCCTGAAAAAAGAGAACGGGCTGGAGGCATCTCCCTCCCTGACGTCACACTCTGCTGAGAAGCTACAGTCACCAAAACAGTGTGGAACTGGCTCAAAACCGGCACAGGGACCAGAGGAACAGGACAGAGAGACCAGAATTCAACCCACACGGACGGGGTCGGTGAATTTATGACACAGGGACCAAGGACACACCAAGGAGCACGACACGCCCCACGATAAAAGGTGCTGGGAAAACTGGACGCCCCATAACTCACGCTGGCTACCCTGCACACAAACCTGACCAAACACCCAGCTTTCCACGCCAAGCCCTCCCTCGCTCACACGAAGACGGACCCCCTCAACGGTCAGCCGCCCACAGGAAGCTTCTCCCCACTTTTCCTCACCGTGTCTTCACCTTTTCCTCAGGCATCACCTGGGTCCTCAGGAAACCTAGTTCCCTAGTCAGCGTGGAGGCAGCCCCACTTTGTCCTGAAGCCTAAACCCCAGCGAGTCCTAAAGAGACGGAGACCGAGCTCCTCTCAGCAGAGACGCTGAGCCGGGCGTCCTACCCGAAGGCCCCCGCCCCCGCGCCTGAGGAGGCTCAACTCCTCTCAGCTGCCCTCACAATCGAGTTCGCAGGGAACGAGCATGCGCTGTGGGTCAGAGAGGCGAACTCGGCGCCACCCTGTGGTCAGTGCAGGAAGTGCAGGCCGCGCCTCCCTCACAGGTCACTGGAGGCAGCGTGCCCTACTGACAGGACTGCTGAATCCATTCAACTGGAAATTCCAACGAAAATGGAGTCTCTATCCCAAAAGTTTTCTAAAAGTAGTTAAGGAACAATTAATTGGAAACCATTTGGAATGAAGTGAATGTAGATGCAAACTTTACAACTTATACCAAATTCACTCAAAGTTATTCAGAGGCAAATTTTATTTGAGTTTATAATTTATTTTTGGCTGCGTTGGGTCTTCGCTGCTGCATGTGGGCTTTCTCTAGTTGCGTCGAGCGGGGCTACTCTTCGTTGTGGTGCACGGGCTTCTCATTGCGGTGGCTTCTCTTGTGGGCGAGCACGGGCTCTGGCGCGCAGGCTTCAGTAGTTATGCCGCGCAGGCTTGGTTGCTCTGAGGCATGTGGGATCTTCCCGGACCAGGGCTCGACCCCGTGTCCCCTGCATTGGCAGGCGGACTCTTAACCACTGCGTCACCAGGGAAGTCCCCACAGACAAATTTTAAATACAAAACTATTCAAGGGGCTTCCCTGGTGGCGCAGTGGTTGAGAATCTGCCTGCTAATGCAGGGGACACAGGTTCGAGCCCTGGTCTGGGAAGATCCCACGTGCCGCGGAGCAACTAGCCCCGTGAGCCACAACTACTGAGCCTGCGCGTCTGGAGCCTGTGCTCCGCAACAAGGGAGGCCGCGATAGTGAGAGGTCCGTGCACCGCGATAAAGAGTGGCACCCGCTTGCCACAACTAGAGAAAGCCTTCGCACAGAAACGAAGACCCAACACAGCCAAAAATAAATTAATTAATTCATCAATTTTTAAAAAAAAGCTGTCTCTCAAATTTAACTTCCAGAATATATTCAGGAAAAACGCATATGCCCTTTTTGGCCAACCAAAGAAGCGGGCGATGCAAATCAACACTACAAAGAGGTATCACTTCGAATCAGAAAAAAGGACCATCCTCACAAAGGGTAAAAACCAGATATGCAGGACAAGGAGAGGAGAAAAGGGAGCCTTGTTACGCTGAAGGGGGGAATGTAAATGGCCAACGGCCACTCTGGAGAAGTGTGCTGTGTTTCCTGAAACATCTAAAAAACAGAGCTACAAAGCATAGGGCGCTTCCACTCATGGGCCTATATGTTGGAAAAACCAAAAATCCACAGGACGCAGGCACCCCGTTTACTGCTGCTATGTTTACAACAGCCTCGACTTGGGTACAACTTCATAGTCCTTGGAAGGAAAAAACGGTGAAAGAAAATTTGGTACTTAAGCACAACGGAATATTACTCAGCCCTGAAATCAATGAAATGAGGCCAGCTGCAGCAACTCAGGGGGACTTATGTATCGTCATTGAGAGTGAAATATGTTAGACAGCAAGAGAAACTTATCATAAGATATCACTTATAAAGGGAATCTAAAAATCGCCAACCATGAACTGAATTACAAACAGAACACCATCACACATTTACAAAACACACTTACGGCTGCTTAAGGGGAAAGGTGTGGTGCGGTGATGCATAAACCAGGAGGTTGAAATTGGCACAGATACCGTTCCATACGCCAATAATGTAATCGCCAAGACATATTCATTGTTCAAGGAACTGGACTCAGCACACTCTATTCACAGAAAAATCATATATCTGACTACTAGAAACTAGAAAAGAATTTACTGATGTCTCTCTGTAAGTGACTCAGGTGGATGTACAGCACCAAGAAACACAACATTGCAAATCAGCTACACCCCATTATAAAAATTAATTATAAAAAAAGAAAGACAGTGAGAGAGAGAGGAATTCTCACAAAATTCAATCAGGGGCTGTGATGCAACTGGACTGACCACATCTACACTCACAGCTCAATGGGACGTAAGGCTGGACACCCTAACCCTAAACCCTAACCCTAACCCTAACCCTAACCCAACCCTAACCCTACCTTAACCCTAACCCTAACCCAACACTAACCCTAACTGTAAACCTAAACCCTAACCCTATCCCCTAACCCTAACCCAACCCTAAGCCTAAACCTAACCCCTAGCCCTAGCCCTAGCCCTAACCCTGATCCTAACCCCTAACCCTTAACCCCTAACCCCTAACCCTACCGAAGTTCACAAGTAAACTTCTCGCCCACCTGGAGAGAGTGATTTAATTTGAAAGAGTAAAGACCCAATCAGCTCAGTAATTGGCCACGGGGGCTGGAGGGGCCAAGGCTAACCTGAGCTGGAGGAACGTGGGTGCCTGCCTGGATGCTCAGAGGCCAAGGGCTGTCCTGAGACCTGCTTGGACACCCGTGCAGATGGAACAAAGGATCCGCCCAGTCCCAAGAGGGCCCCACCGGCCCTCACGAACGCAACACCAGACTTCCCTGGTGGCGCAGTGGTTAAGAATTCACCTGCCAATGCAGGGGACACGGGTTTGAGCCCTGGTCCGGGAAGATCCCACATGCTGTGGAGCAACTAAGCCCGTGCACCACAACTACTGAGCCTACGCTCTAGAACCCGCAAGCCCCGACTGCTGAAGCCCACGCGCTTAGAGCCTGTGCTCTGCCACAAGAGAAGCCACCGCAATGAGAAGCCCCCACTCGCCGCAACTAGAGAAAGCCTCCGTGCAGCAATGCAGACCCAACACAGCCCAAAATTAATTAATTAAGGGAAAAAAAAAAGGCAGCACCTGGGGGCTGGCAGACTGATGCACCGAGTCTTACATCACGTCTACTTAGTATCCTGCATGTCAGGGCCATGCTGGACCTGGGGCTGCCCAGACAGAGTGGGGCCTGCATCACCCTTCCCAGGAGGGAGGGTGGAGGGAAACCCTGCATGACCTCTGAGGCCCTAAGAACCCTTGACTAAGGCTGAGCTCAATTTGAAACAGTGGGTGACCAGAGCAGACATTTCATTCATCTATCAATGAGAATCCAGCACTGGAGGAGCAGAAAACAATGGCCTCGCTCAACCTTGACGCTAATCCTGACATGGACCCTAACCCTAAACTCTGATCCTGACCCTAAGCCCTGACCTAACCTTAGCCTAACCCGTACCCTAAACCTGTACCTTACCCTAACCCATGCTCTACCCGCATCCTACCTGTACCCCAATTCTCACCCATACCCTAACACCCACTCTAACACAGAACCCTAACACCCTGAGACCAAAACCATAAACCTTAACCAATAAGCTAAACCATAACCATAACCAAACCATAAAATATAGTCATTAACCATACCCATAAATAACTCATTAACCATAAAACTTAAACCATAACAGCAACCATAAACCATACACAGCCCCAACCCTCACACCAGCCCCAGCCCTAATGCTAACCCTCCAAACCACTTATACCAAGCCAAGTCTAATCAGATTATACAAATACATCTTGAAAAAGAAAACTGGGGAATACTCTGGTGGCCCAGCGGTTAGGACTCTGTGCTTTCACTGCCAAGGGCTCGGGTTCGATCCCTGACTGGGGAACTAAGATCCCACAAGCCATGGGACGTGGCCAAAATAAATAAATAATTAAAATGAAATAAAACCACTATTTTAAAAAAGATTTTAAAAATAAAGGAAAAAAACAAGAAAACTACCCCAGTACAACTTATAAATAGGAATGTAAAAATCTATCACACAATAATAGCAACATGAAACCAACAGAACTTTAAATGGATAATGCCATAAGCAAGTATCTCTACACCAGGAATTTCAGGTTGCTCAACATATGAAAAGTAAGCAATGTATTCAACCACAATAATGGTGTGAAGTAAAAACACATAATCATATCAATTAATGCAAAAAGTCTACAATGAAAATCCAGTGTTATTTCATGAAAAACACTCAAGAAAGCAGGAATAAAAGGAAATTTGCTCAATATGGAAAAGAGTAGTACAGAAAGCCACAGCAAACATCCTGCTCAACGTTAAAGACTGAAAGATTTACTCCTGAAATCAGGAACAGGGCCAGGAAGCTGGCCTTCATCACCGTTACTCAATAGTGTACTGGAAGTTCTACCCAGAATCTTGAGGAAAGAAAGAAAAGGCATCCATGGGTGAATGGAAAAATTAAAACCGTGTCTCTTCACAGAACCTAGGTCACATCATCTTATATATAAAACTAACTATAATCATAAAGAAATTATTTGAGCTAATCAACTCATTAATAAGCAAAGTTATCGAACAAAAGATCAATTCATGAACATCTATCTTATATGCATACGCTGGCAAAAAATAATCTGAAAAAGAATTTATGAGAACAATTCCATTTTTAATAATGTCAACATCAAGATTTAGGAGTATATTTAATCAAGGTACAAGACTTGTTTTTATGTATGTAAAGTTGTATGTTTGAAATTACTGGAAAGTCAATTACTTTTCAAAACATCATGTATGTCAACAGCATGCCAGAAAAGCAGAGAAAACATCAAACTTCCATATAGAAGCCAAGCCTTACCCGAATCCAGTTCACCCAAAGTCCACATGTCATTTAGAGGCACTGTGGGAAGGTTATATTAGGAGCCGCTGTCCTCCGTGTTGTGGACGACCTGGATATGGTAGAAACAGTGGGATTTTTGAATTCCAATTTTCCACTTCAGTCCACAAAAAAACTATGAGAACTAATAAATCAATTCAGTAAAGTTGCAAAATCAATACACAGAAATCACTTGCCTTTCTAAACACTAATAATGAACCATCAGAAAGAGAAAGAAAGCAACCCTATTTACAACTGCATCAAAAAGAACAAAATACCTGGGAATAAAGTCAACCAAGGAGGTGAAAGACCTGCACACTGAAAACTTGAAGACATTGATGAAGACATTGCAAAACACACCAATAAATGGAAAGATATCCTGTTCTCATGGAATGGAACAATTAATATTGTTAAAATATCCATGCTACCCAAAGCAGTGGACACAGTGAATGCAATCCCTCCCAAAATTCCATGGTATTTTCCCCCAAAATAGAGCAAATCCTCCTAATATCTGTGGGGAACCACAAAGGACCCCAAATAGCCAAAGAAACCCTGAAAAAAGAGAACGGGCTGGAGGCATCTCCCTCCCTGACGTCACACTCTGCTGAGAAGCTACAGTCACCAAAACAGTGTGGAACTGGCTCAAAACCGGCACAGGGACCAGAGGAACAGGACAGAGAGACCAGAATTCAACCCACACGGACGGGGTCGGTGAATTTATGACACAGGGACCAAGGACACACCAAGGAGCACGACACGCCCCACGATAAAAGGTGCTGGGAAAACTGGACGCCCCATAACTCACGCTGGCTACCCTGCACACAAACCTGACCAAACACCCAGCTTTCCACGCCAAGCCCTCCCTCGCTCACACGAAGACGGACCCCCTCAACGGTCAGCCGCCCACAGGAAGCTTCTCCCCACTTTTCCTCACCGTGTCTTCACCTTTTCCTCAGGCATCACCTGGGTCCTCAGGAAACCTAGTTCCCTAGTCAGCGTGGAGGCAGCCCCACTTTGTCCTGAAGCCTAAACCCCAGCGAGTCCTAAAGAGACGGAGACCGAGCTCCTCTCAGCAGAGACGCTGAGCCGGGCGTCCTACCCGAAGGCCCCCGCCCCCGCGCCAGAGGAGGCTCAACTCCTCTCAGCTGCCCTCACAATCGAGTTCGCAGGGAACGAGCATGCGCTGTGGGTCAGAGAGGCGAACTCGGCGCCACCCTGTGGTCAGTGCAGGAAGTGCAGGCCGCGCCTCCCTCACAGGTCACTGGAGGCAGCGTGCCCTACTGACAGGACTGCTGAATCCATTCAACTGGAAATTCCAACGAAAATGGAGTCTCTATCCCAAAAGTTTTCTAAAAGTAGTTAAGGAACAATTAATTGGAAACCATTTGGAATGAAGTGAATGTAGATGCAAACTTTACAACTTATACCAAATTCACTCAAAGTTATTCAGAGGCAAATTTTATTTGAGTTTATAATTTATTTTTGGCTGCGTTGGGTCTTCGCTGCTGCATGTGGGCTTTCTCTAGTTGCGTCGAGCGGGGCTACTCTTCGTTGTGGTGCACGGGCTTCTCATTGCGGTGGCTTCTCTTGTGGGCGAGCACGGGCTCTGGCACGCAGGCTTCAGTAGTTATGCCGCGCAGGCTTGGTTGCTCTGAGGCATGTGGGATCTTCCCGGACCAGGGCTCGACCCCGTGGCCCCTGCATTGGCAGGCGGACTCTTAACCACTGCGTCACCAGGGAAGTCCCCACAGACAAATTTTAAATACAAAACTATTCAAGGGGCTTCCCTGGTGGCGCAGTGGTTGAGAATCTGCCTGCTAATGCAGGGGACACAGGTTCGAGCCCTGGTCTGGGAAGATCCCACATGCCGCGGAGCAACTAGCCCCGTGAGCCACAACTACTGAGCCTGCGCGTCTGGAGCCTGTGCTCCGCAACAAGGGAGGCCGCGATAGTGAGAGGTCCGTGCACCGCGATAAAGAGTGGCACCCGCTTGCCACAACTAGAGAAAGCCTTTGCACAGAAACGAAGACCCAACACAGCCAAAAATAAATTAATTAATTCATCAATTTTAAAAAAAAAGCTGTCTCTCAAATTTAACTTCCAGAATATATTCAGGAAAAACGCATATGCCCTTTTTGGCCAACCAAAGAAGCGGGCGATGCAAATCAACACTACAAAGAGGTATCACTTCGAATCAGAAAAAAGGACCATCCTCACAAAGGGTAAAAACCAGATATGCAGGACAAGGAGAGGAGAAAAGGGAGCCTTGTTACGCTGAAGGGGGGAATGTAAATGGCCAACGGCCACTCTGGAGAAGTGTGCTGTGTTTCCTGAAACATCTAAAAAACAGAGCTACAAAGCATAGGGCGCTTCCACTCATGGGCCTATATGTTGGAAAAACCAAAAATCCACAGGACGCAGGCACCCCGTTTACTGCTGCTATGTTTACAACAGCCTCGACTTGGGTACAACTTCATAGTCCTTGGAAGGAAAAAACGGTGAAAGAAAATTTGGTACTTAAGCACAACGGAATATTACTCAGCCCTGAAATCAATGAAATGAGGCCAGTTACAGCAACTCAGGGGGACTTATGTATCGTCATTGAGAGTGAAATAAGTTAGACAGCAAGAGAAACTTATCATAAGATATCACTTATAAAGGGAATCTAAAAATCGCCAACCGTGAACTGAATTACAAACAGAACACCATCAGACATTTACAAAACACACTTACGGCTGCTTAAGGGGAAAAGTGTGGTGCGTTGATGCATAAACCAGGAGGTTGAAATTGGCACAGATACCGTTCCATACGCCAATAATGTAATCGCCAAGACATATTCACTGTTCAAGGAACTGGACTCAGCACACTCTATTCACAGAAAAAACATATATCTGACTACTGGAACCTAGAAAAGAATTTATTGATGTCTCTCTGTAAGTGACTCAGGTGGATGTACAGCACCAAGAAACACAACATTGCAAATCAGCTACACCCCATTATAAAAATTAATTATAAAAAAAGAAAGACAGTGAGAGAGAGAGGAATTCTCACAAAATTCAATCAGGGGCTGTGATGCAACTGGACTGACCACATCTACACTCACAGCTCAATGGGACGTAAGGCTGGACACCCTAACCCTAAACCCTAACCCTAACCCTAACCCTAACCCAACCCTAACCCTACCTTAACCCTAACCCTAACCCAACACTAACCCTAACCGTAAACCTAAACCCTAACCCTATCCCCTAACCCTAACCCAACCCTAAGCCTAAACCTAACCCCTAGCCCTAGCCCTAGCCCTAACCCTGATCCTAACCCCTAACCCTTAACCCCTAACCCCTAACCCTACCGAAGTTCACAAGTAAACTTCTCGCCCACCTGGAGAGAGTGATTTAATTTGAAAGAGTAAAGACCCAATCAGCTCAGTAATTGGCCACGGGGGCTGGAGGGGCCAAGGCTAACCTGAGCTGGAGGAACGTGGGTGCCTGCCTGGATGCTCAGAGGCCAAGGGCTGTCCTGAGACCTGCTTGGACACCCGTGCAGATGGAACAAAGGATCCGCCCAGTCCCAAGAGGGCCCCACCGGCCCTCACGAACGCAACACCAGACTTCCCTGGTGGCGCAGTGGTTAAGAATTCACCTGCCAATGCAGGGGACACGGGTTTGAGCCCTGGTCCGGGAAGATCCCACATGCTGTGGAGCAACTAAGCCCGTGCACCACAACTACTGAGCCTACGCTCTAGAACCCGCAAGCCCCGACTGCTGAAGCCCACGCGCTTAGAGCCTGTGCTCTGCCACAAGAGAAGCCACCGCAATGAGAAGCCCCCACTCGCCGCAACTAGAGAAAGCCTCCGTGCAGCAATGCAGACCCAACACAGCCCAAAATTAATTAATTAAGGGGAAAAAAAAAAGGCAGCACCTGGGGGCTGGCAGACTGATGCACCGAGTCTTACATCACGTCTACTTAGTATCCTGCATGTCAGGGCCATGCTGGACCTGGGGCTGCCCAGACAGAGTGGGGCCTGCATCACCCTTCCCAGGAGGGAGGGTGGAGGGAAACCCTGCATGACCTCTGAGGCCCTAAGAACCCTTGACTAAGGCTGAGCTCAATTTGAAACAGTGGGTGACCAGAGCAGACATTTCATTCATCTATCAATCAGAATCCAGCACTGGAGGAGCAGCAAACAATGGCCTCGCTCAACCTTGACGCTAATCCTGACATGGACCCTAACCCTAAACTCTGATCCTGACCCTAAGCCCTGACCTAACCTTAGCCTAACCCGTACCCTAAACCTGTACCTTACCCTAACCCATGCTCTACCCGCATCCTACCTGTACCCCAATTCTCACCCATACCCTAACACCCACTCTAACACAGAACCCTAACACCCTGAGACCAAAACCATAAACCTTAACCAATAAGCTAAACCATAACCATAACCAAACCATAAAATATAGTCATTAACCATACCCATAAATAACTCATTAACCATAAAACTTAAACCATAACAGCAACCATAAACCATACACAGCCCCAACCCTCACACCAGCCCCAGCCCTAATGCTAACCCTCCAAACCACTTATACCAAGCCAAGTCTAATCAGATTATACAAATACATCTTGAAAAAGAAAACTGGGGAATACTCTGGTGGCCCAGCGGTTAGGACTCTGTGCTTTCACTGCCAAGGGCTCGGGTTCGATCCCTGACTGGGGAACTAAGATCCCACAAGCCATGGGACGTGGCCAAAATAAATAAATAATTAAAATGAAATAAAACCACTATTTTAAAAAAGATTTTAAAAATAAAGGAAAAAAACAAGAAAACTACCCCAGTACAACTTATAAATAGGAATGTAAAAATCTATCACACAATAATAGCAACATGAAACCAACAGAACTTTAAATGGATAATGCCATAAGCAAGTATCTCTACACCAGGAATTTCAGGTTGCTCAACATATGAAAAGTAAGCAATGTATTCAACCACAATAATGGTGTGAAGTAAAAACACATAATCATATCAATTAATGCAAAAAGTCTACAATGAAAATCCAGTGTTATTTCATGAAAAACACTCAAGAAAGCAGGAATAAAAGGAAATTTGCTCAATATGGAAAAGAGTAGTACAGAAAGCCACAGCAAACATCCTGCTCAACGTTAAAGACTGAAAGATTTACTCCTGAAATCAGGAACAGGGCCAGGAAGCTGGCCTTCATCACCGTTACTCAATAGTGTACTGGAAGTTCTACCCAGAATCTTGAGGAAAGAAAGAAAAGGCATCCATGGGTGAATGGAAAAATTAAAACCGTGTCTCTTCACAGAACCTAGGTCACATCATCTTATATATAAAACTAACTATAATCATAAAGAAATTATTTGAGCTAATCAACTCATTAATAAGCAAAGTTATCGAACAAAAGATCAATTCATGAACATCTATCTTATATGCATACGCTGGCAAAAAATAATCTGAAAAAGAATTTATGAGAACAATTCCATTTTTAATAATGTCAACATCAAGATTTAGGAGTATATTTAATCAAGGTACAAGACTTGTTTTTATGTATGTAAAGTTGTATGTTTGAAATTACTGGAAAGTCAATTACTTTTCAAAACATCATGTATGTCAACAGCATGCCAGAAAAGCAGAGAAAACATCAAACTTCCATATAGAAGCCAAGCCTTACCCGAATCCAGTTCACCCAAAGTCCACATGTCATTTAGAGGCACTGTGGGAAGGTTATATTAGGAGCCGCTGTCCTCCGTGTTGTGGACGACCTGGATATGGTAGAAACAGTGGGATTTTTGAATTCCAATTTTCCACTTCAGTCCACAAAAAAACTATGAGAACTAATAAATCAATTCAGTAAAGTTGCAAAATCAATACACAGAAATCAGTTGCCTTTCTAAACACTAATAATGAACCATCAGAAAGAGAAAGAAAGCAACCCTATTTACAACTGCATCAAAAAGAACAAAATACCTGGGAATAAAGTCAACCAAGGAGGTGAAAGACCTGCACACTGAAAACTTGAAGACATTGATGAAGACATTGCAAAACACACCAATAAATGGAAAGATATCCTGTTCTCATGGAATGGAACAATTAATATTGTTAAAATATCCATGCTACCCAAAGCAGTGGACACAGTGAATGCAATCCCTCCCAAAATTCCATGGTATTTTCCCCCAAAATAGAGCAAATCCTCCTAATATCTGTGGGGAACCACAAAGGACCCCAAATAGCCAAAGAAACCCTGAAAAAAGAGAACGGGCTGGAGGCATCTCCCTCCCTGACGTCACACTCTGCTGAGAAGCTACAGTCACCAAAACAGTGTGGAACTGGCTCAAAACCGGCACAGGGACCAGAGGAACAGGACAGAGAGACCAGAATTCAACCCACACGGACGGGGTCGGTGAATTTATGACACAGGGACCAAGGACACACCAAGGAGCACGACACGCCCCACGATAAAAGGTGCTGGGAAAACTGGACGCCCCATAACTCACGCTGGCTACCCTGCACACAAACCTGACCAAACACCCAGCTTTCCACGCCAAGCCCTCCCTCGCTCACACGAAGACGGACCCCCTCAACGGTCAGCCGCCCACAGGAAGCTTCTCCCCACTTTTCCTCACCGTGTCTTCACCTTTTCCTCAGGCATCACCTGGGTCCTCAGGAAACCTAGTTCCCTAGTCAGCGTGGAGGCAGCCCCACTTTGTCCTGAAGCCTAAACCCCAGCGAGTCCTAAAGAGACGGAGACCGAGCTCCTCTCAGCAGAGACGCTGAGCCGGGCGTCCTACCCGAAGGCCCCCGCCCCCGCGCCAGAGGAGGCTCAACTCCTCTCAGCTGCCCTCACAATCGAGTTCGCAGGGAACGAGCATGCGCTGTGGGTCAGAGAGGCGAACTCGGCGCCACCCTGTGGTCAGTGCAGGAAGTGCAGGCCGCGCCTCCCTCACAGGTCACTGGAGGCAGCGTGCCCTACTGACAGGACTGCTGAATCCATTCAACTGGAAATTCCAACGAAAATGGAGTCTCTATCCCAAAAGTTTTCTAAAAGTAGTTAAGGAACAATTAATTGGAAACCATTTGGAATGAAGTGAATGTAGATGCAAACTTTACAACTTATACCAAATTCACTCAAAGTTATTCAGAGGCAAATTTTATTTGAGTTTATAATTTATTTTTGGCTGCGTTGGGTCTTCGCTGCTGCATGTGGGCTTTCTCTAGTTGCGTCGAGCGGGGCTACTCTTCGTTGTGGTGCACGGGCTTCTCATTGCGGTGGCTTCTCTTGTGGGCGAGCACGGGCTCTGGCGCGCAGGCTTCAGTAGTTATGCCGCGCAGGCTTGGTTGCTCTGAGGCATGTGGGATCTTCCCGGACCAGGGCTCGACCCCGTGTCCCCTGCATTGGCAGGCGGACTCTTAACCACTGCGTCACCAGGGAAGTCCCCACAGACAAATTTTAAATACAAAACTATTCAAGGGGCTTCCCTGGTGGCGCAGTGGTTGAGAATCTGCCTGCTAATGCAGGGGACACAGGTTCGAGCCCTGGTCTGGGAAGATCCCACATGCCGCGGAGCAACTAGCCCCGTGAGCCACAACTACTGAGCCTGCGCGTCTGGAGCCTGTGCTCCGCAACAAGGGAGGCCGCGATAGTGAGAGGTCCGTGCACCGCGATAAAGAGTGGCACCCGCTTGCCACAACTAGAGAAAGCCTTTGCACAGAAACGAAGACCCAACACAGCCAAAAATAAATTAATTAATTCATCAATTTTAAAAAAAAAGCTGTCTCTCAAATTTAACTTCCAGAATATATTCAGGAAAAACGCATATGCCCTTTTTGGCCAACCAAAGAAGCGGGCGATGCAAATCAACACTACAAAGAGGTATCACTTCGAATCAGAAAAAAGGACCATCCTCACAAAGGGTAAAAACCAGATATGCAGGACAAGGAGAGGAGAAAAGGGAGCCTTGTTACGCTGAAGGGGGGAATGTAAATGGCCAACGGCCACTCTGGAGAAGTGTGCTGTGTTTCCTGAAACATCTAAAAAACAGAGCTACAAAGCATAGGGCGCTTCCACTCATGGGCCTATATGTTGGAAAAACCAAAAATCCACAGGACGCAGGCACCCCGTTTACTGCTGCTATGTTTACAACAGCCTCGACTTGGGTACAACTTCATAGTCCTTGGAAGGAAAAAACGGTGAAAGAAAATTTGGTACTTAAGCACAACGGAATATTACTCAGCCCTGAAATCAATGAAATGAGGCCAGTTACAGCAACTCAGGGGGACTTATGTATCGTCATTGAGAGTGAAATAAGTTAGACAGCAAGAGAAACTTATCATAAGATATCACTTATAAAGGGAATCTAAAAATCGCCAACCGTGAACTGAATTACAAACAGAACACCATCAGACATTTACAAAACACACTTACGGCTGCTTAAGGGGAAAAGTGTGGTGCGTTGATGCATAAACCAGGAGGTTGAAATTGGCACAGATACCGTTCCATACGCCAATAATGTAATCGCCAAGACATATTCACTGTTCAAGGAACTGGACTCAGCACACTCTATTCACAGAAAAAACATATATCTGACTACTGGAACCTAGAAAAGAATTTATTGATGTCTCTCTGTAAGTGACTCAGGTGGATGTACAGCACCAAGAAACACAACATTGCAAATCAGCTACACCCCATTATAAAAATTAATTATAAAAAAAGAAAGACAGTGAGAGAGAGAGGAATTCTCACAAAATTCAATCAGGGGCTGTGATGCAACTGGACTGACCACATCTACACTCACAGCTCAATGGGACGTAAGGCTGGACACCCTAACCCTAAACCCTAACCCTAACCCTAACCCTAACCCAACCCTAACCCTACCTTAACCCTAACCCTAACCCAACACTAACCCTAACCGTAAACCTAAACCCTAACCCTATCCCCTAACCCTAACCCAACCCTAAGCCTAAACCTAACCCCTAGCCCTAGCCCTAGCCCTAACCCTGATCCTAACCCCTAACCCTTAACCCCTAACCCCTAACCCTACCGAAGTTCACAAGTAAACTTCTCGCCCACCTGGAGAGAGTGATTTAATTTGAAAGAGTAAAGACCCAATCAGCTCAGTAATTGGCCACGGGGGCTGGAGGGGCCAAGGCTAACCTGAGCTGGAGGAACGTGGGTGCCTGCCTGGATGCTCAGAGGCCAAGGGCTGTCCTGAGACCTGCTTGGACACCCGTGCAGATGGAACAAAGGATCCGCCCAGTCCCAAGAGGGCCCCACCGGCCCTCACGAACGCAACACCAGACTTCCCTGGTGGCGCAGTGGTTAAGAATTCACCTGCCAATGCAGGGGACACGGGTTTGAGCCCTGGTCCGGGAAGATCCCACATGCTGTGGAGCAACTAAGCCCGTGCACCACAACTACTGAGCCTACGCTCTAGAACCCGCAAGCCCCGACTGCTGAAGCCCACGCGCTTAGAGCCTGTGCTCTGCCACAAGAGAAGCCACCGCAATGAGAAGCCCCCACTCGCCGCAACTAGAGAAAGCCTCCGTGCAGCAATGCAGACCCAACACAGCCCAAAATTAATTAATTAAGGGGAAAAAAAAAAGGCAGCACCTGGGGGCTGGCAGACTGATGCACCGAGTCTTACATCACGTCTACTTAGTATCCTGCATGTCAGGGCCATGCTGGACCTGGGGCTGCCCAGACAGAGTGGGGCCTGCATCACCCTTCCCAGGAGGGAGGGTGGAGGGAAACCCTGCATGACCTCTGAGGCCCTAAGAACCCTTGACTAAGGCTGAGCTCAATTTGAAACAGTGGGTGACCAGAGCAGACATTTCATTCATCTATCAATCAGAATCCAGCACTGGAGGAGCAGCAAACAATGGCCTCGCTCAACCTTGACGCTAATCCTGACATGGACCCTAACCCTAAACTCTGATCCTGACCCTAAGCCCTGACCTAACCTTAGCCTAACCCGTACCCTAAACCTGTACCTTACCCTAACCCATGCTCTACCCGCATCCTACCTGTACCCCAATTCTCACCCATACCCTAACACCCACTCTAACACAGAACCCTAACACCCTGAGACCAAAACCATAAACCTTAACCAATAAGCTAAACCATAACCATAACCAAACCATAAAATATAGTCATTAACCATACCCATAAATAACTCATTAACCATAAAACTTAAACCATAACAGCAACCATAAACCATACACAGCCCCAACCCTCACACCAGCCCCAGCCCTAATGCTAACCCTCCAAACCACTTATACCAAGCCAAGTCTAATCAGATTATACAAATACATCTTGAAAAAGAAAACTGGGGAATACTCTGGTGGCCCAGCGGTTAGGACTCTGTGCTTTCACTGCCAAGGGCTCGGGTTCGATCCCTGACTGGGGAACTAAGATCCCACAAGCCATGGGACGTGGCCAAAATAAATAAATAATTAAAATGAAATAAAACCACTATTTTAAAAAAGATTTTAAAAATAAAGGAAAAAAACAAGAAAACTACCCCAGTACAACTTATAAATAGGAATGTAAAAATCTATCACACAATAATAGCAACATGAAACCAACAGAACTTTAAATGGATAATGCCATAAGCAAGTATCTCTACACCAGGAATTTCAGGTTGCTCAACATATGAAAAGTAAGCAATGTATTCAACCACAATAATGGTGTGAAGTAAAAACACATAATCATATCAATTAATGCAAAAAGTCTACAATGAAAATCCAGTGTTATTTCATGAAAAACACTCAAGAAAGCAGGAATAAAAGGAAATTTGCTCAATATGGAAAAGAGTAGTACAGAAAGCCACAGCAAACATCCTGCTCAACGTTAAAGACTGAAAGATTTACTCCTGAAATCAGGAACAGGGCCAGGAAGCTGGCCTTCATCACCGTTACTCAATAGTGTACTGGAAGTTCTACCCAGAATCTTGAGGAAAGAAAGAAAAGGCATCCATGGGTGAATGGAAAAATTAAAACCGTGTCTCTTCACAGAACCTAGGTCACATCATCTTATATATAAAACTAACTATAATCATAAAGAAATTATTTGAGCTAATCAACTCATTAATAAGCAAAGTTATCGAACAAAAGATCAATTCATGAACATCTATCTTATATGCATACGCTGGCAAAAAATAATCTGAAAAAGAATTTATGAGAACAATTCCATTTTTAATAATGTCAACATCAAGATTTAGGAGTATATTTAATCAAGGTACAAGACTTGTTTTTATGTATGTAAAGTTGTATGTTTGAAATTACTGGAAAGTCAATTACTTTTCAAAACATCATGTATGTCAACAGCATGCCAGAAAAGCAGAGAAAACATCAAACTTCCATATAGAAGCCAAGCCTTACCCGAATCCAGTTCACCCAAAGTCCACATGTCATTTAGAGGCACTGTGGGAAGGTTATATTAGGAGCCGCTGTCCTCCGTGTTGTGGACGACCTGGATATGGTAGAAACAGTGGGATTTTTGAATTCCAATTTTCCACTTCAGTCCACAAAAAAACTATGAGAACTAATAAATCAATTCAGTAAAGTTGCAAAATCAATACACAGAAATCAGTTGCCTTTCTAAACACTAATAATGAACCATCAGAAAGAGAAAGAAAGCAACCCTATTTACAACTGCATCAAAAAGAACAAAATACCTGGGAATAAAGTCAACCAAGGAGGTGAAAGACCTGCACACTGAAAACTTGAAGACATTGATGAAGACATTGCAAAACACACCAATAAATGGAAAGATATCCTGTTCTCATGGAATGGAACAATTAATATTGTTAAAATATCCATGCTACCCAAAGCAGTGGACACAGTGAATGCAATCCCTCCCAAAATTCCATGGTATTTTCCCCCAAAATAGAGCAAATCCTCCTAATATCTGTGGGGAACCACAAAGGACCCCAAATAGCCAAAGAAACCCTGAAAAAAGAGAACGGGCTGGAGGCATCTCCCTCCCTGACGTCACACTCTGCTGAGAAGCTACAGTCACCAAAACAGTGTGGAACTGGCTCAAAACCGGCACAGGGACCAGAGGAACAGGACAGAGAGACCAGAATTCAACCCACACGGACGGGGTCGGTGAATTTATGACACAGGGACCAAGGACACACCAAGGAGCACGACACGCCCCACGATAAAAGGTGCTGGGAAAACTGGACGCCCCATAACTCACGCTGGCTACCCTGCACACAAACCTGACCAAACACCCAGCTTTCCACGCCAAGCCCTCCCTCGCTCACACGAAGACGGACCCCCTCAACGGTCAGCCGCCCACAGGAAGCTTCTCCCCACTTTTCCTCACCGTGTCTTCACCTTTTCCTCAGGCATCACCTGGGTCCTCAGGAAACCTAGTTCCCTAGTCAGCGTGGAGGCAGCCCCACTTTGTCCTGAAGCCTAAACCCCAGCGAGTCCTAAAGAGACGGAGACCGAGCTCCTCTCAGCAGAGACGCTGAGCCGGGCGTCCTACCCGAAGGCCCCCGCCCCCGCGCCAGAGGAGGCTCAACTCCTCTCAGCTGCCCTCACAATCGAGTTCGCAGGGAACGAGCATGCGCTGTGGGTCAGAGAGGCGAACTCGGCGCCACCCTGTGGTCAGTGCAGGAAGTGCAGGCCGCGCCTCCCTCACAGGTCACTGGAGGCAGCGTGCCCTACTGACAGGACTGCTGAATCCATTCAACTGGAAATTCCAACGAAAATGGAGTCTCTATCCCAAAAGTTTTCTAAAAGTAGTTAAGGAACAATTAATTGGAAACCATTTGGAATGAAGTGAATGTAGATGCAAACTTTACAACTTATACCAAATTCACTCAAAGTTATTCAGAGGCAAATTTTATTTGAGTTTATAATTTATTTTTGGCTGCGTTGGGTCTTCGCTGCTGCATGTGGGCTTTCTCTAGTTGCGTCGAGCGGGGCTACTCTTCGTTGTGGTGCACGGGCTTCTCATTGCGGTGGCTTCTCTTGTGGGCGAGCACGGGCTCTGGCGCGCAGGCTTCAGTAGTTATGCCGCGCAGGCTTGGTTGCTCTGAGGCATGTGGGATCTTCCCGGACCAGGGCTCGACCCCGTGTCCCCTGCATTGGCAGGCGGACTCTTAACCACTGCGTCACCAGGGAAGTCCCCACAGACAAATTTTAAATACAAAACTATTCAAGGGGCTTCCCTGGTGGCGCAGTGGTTGAGAATCTGCCTGCTAATGCAGGGGACACAGGTTCGAGCCCTGGTCTGGGAAGATCCCACGTGCCGCGGAGCAACTAGCCCCGTGAGCCACAACTACTGAGCCTGCGCGTCTGGAGCCTGTGCTCCGCAACAAGGGAGGCCGCGATAGTGAGAGGTCCGTGCACCGCGATAAAGAGTGGCACCCGCTTGCCACAACTAGAGAAAGCCTTCGCACAGAAACGAAGACCCAACACAGCCAAAAATAAATTAATTAATTCATCAATTTTTAAAAAAAAGCTGTCTCTCAAATTTAACTTCCAGAATATATTCAGGAAAAACGCATATGCCCTTTTTGGCCAACCAAAGAAGCGGGCGATGCAAATCAACACTACAAAGAGGTATCACTTCGAATCAGAAAAAAGGACCATCCTCACAAAGGGTAAAAACCAGATATGCAGGACAAGGAGAGGAGAAAAGGGAGCCTTGTTACGCTGAAGGGGGGAATGTAAATGGCCAACGGCCACTCTGGAGAAGTGTGCTGTGTTTCCTGAAACATCTAAAAAACAGAGCTACAAAGCATAGGGCGCTTCCACTCATGGGCCTATATGTTGGAAAAACCAAAAATCCACAGGACGCAGGCACCCCGTTTACTGCTGCTATGTTTACAACAGCCTCGACTTGGGTACAACTTCATAGTCCTTGGAAGGAAAAAACGGTGAAAGAAAATTTGGTACTTAAGCACAACGGAATATTACTCAGCCCTGAAATCAATGAAATGAGGCCAGCTGCAGCAACTCAGGGGGACTTATGTATCGTCATTGAGAGTGAAATATGTTAGACAGCAAGAGAAACTTATCATAAGATATCACTTATAAAGGGAATCTAAAAATCGCCAACCATGAACTGAATTACAAACAGAACACCATCACACATTTACAAAACACACTTACGGCTGCTTAAGGGGAAAGGTGTGGTGCGGTGATGCATAAACCAGGAGGTTGAAATTGGCACAGATACCGTTCCATACGCCAATAATGTAATCGCCAAGACATATTCATTGTTCAAGGAACTGGACTCAGCACACTCTATTCACAGAAAAATCATATATCTGACTACTAGAAACTAGAAAAGAATTTACTGATGTCTCTCTGTAAGTGACTCAGGTGGATGTACAGCACCAAGAAACACAACATTGCAAATCAGCTACACCCCATTATAAAAATTAATTATAAAAAAAGAAAGACAGTGAGAGAGAGAGGAATTCTCACAAAATTCAATCAGGGGCTGTGATGCAACTGGACTGACCACATCTACACTCACAGCTCAATGGGACGTAAGGCTGGACACCCTAACCCTAAACCCTAACCCTAACCCTAACCCTAACCCAACCCTAACCCTACCTTAACCCTAACCCTAACCCAACACTAACCCTAACTGTAAACCTAAACCCTAACCCTATCCCCTAACCCTAACCCAACCCTAAGCCTAAACCTAACCCCTAGCCCTAGCCCTAGCCCTAACCCTGATCCTAACCCCTAACCCTTAACCCCTAACCCCTAACCCTACCGAAGTTCACAAGTAAACTTCTCGCCCACCTGGAGAGAGTGATTTAATTTGAAAGAGTAAAGACCCAATCAGCTCAGTAATTGGCCACGGGGGCTGGAGGGGCCAAGGCTAACCTGAGCTGGAGGAACGTGGGTGCCTGCCTGGATGCTCAGAGGCCAAGGGCTGTCCTGAGACCTGCTTGGACACCCGTGCAGATGGAACAAAGGATCCGCCCAGTCCCAAGAGGGCCCCACCGGCCCTCACGAACGCAACACCAGACTTCCCTGGTGGCGCAGTGGTTAAGAATTCACCTGCCAATGCAGGGGACACGGGTTTGAGCCCTGGTCCGGGAAGATCCCACATGCTGTGGAGCAACTAAGCCCGTGCACCACAACTACTGAGCCTACGCTCTAGAACCCGCAAGCCCCGACTGCTGAAGCCCACGCGCTTAGAGCCTGTGCTCTGCCACAAGAGAAGCCACCGCAATGAGAAGCCCCCACTCGCCGCAACTAGAGAAAGCCTCCGTGCAGCAATGCAGACCCAACACAGCCCAAAATTAATTAATTAAGGGAAAAAAAAAAGGCAGCACCTGGGGGCTGGCAGACTGATGCACCGAGTCTTACATCACGTCTACTTAGTATCCTGCATGTCAGGGCCATGCTGGACCTGGGGCTGCCCAGACAGAGTGGGGCCTGCATCACCCTTCCCAGGAGGGAGGGTGGAGGGAAACCCTGCATGACCTCTGAGGCCCTAAGAACCCTTGACTAAGGCTGAGCTCAATTTG